>NW_027130306.1:0-14203 GCF_026122565.2 Emydura macquarii macquarii
GACGACCTGTGCACAGAACAATTGGGGATGCGCTTATCTCTTTAAAAAACTTCCTCGCTTAATAGCCCTTAGGCCCAGCGCGTGGCCACTGTCAAGGACAGTGCTAGGGTGCCCGTTTCGGAATTTCCTAAGAAAACCTGACAGACACAACACAAAACATACAGGTACCTGAATCCCTTGGAGACTGTGAGACTGCAAAGGGTCTCAACTGCTTTACAGCCTTCCCTCGAGTTCCAAACCCAGTCCAAAAGCCCTCTGGGTGAACTCACCCTATTGCCGGCTGAGGCGTTGGCTGGCACTGGACCTCAGGATTGGTTTGCAAGGCCGTCCCTTCGTGGTCGCCAGAATTGTTGGAAAAATGTTCCAAATGAGGTTCGTTTACCCTGCACCAGATAAAAAAGAGATCTAAGCAGGTATTTGGGCAGTCTCCAAGTTTTATTTCTGCAGAGGTCGGACACTTCCCAACAAGTGGTCAGTGTGAGACCCCGAAGGCATGCTCTCTTGCATATTTATACAAACACAAACAAAGAAATTACATATGCATAAATTCTTAATGCTTATTGGTACACTCAGATTATTATTGTTATTACTATTAACGTTACACTTTCTACTTCTTCTAACTATAAACATATGCATAACATAAAAAATAAGGGCAAAAGGTTTCAACTTATCTATCAACAGTGTCTAGACAATTTCTCTAAATTGAAGAGAAAACAAAAAATACTTATCACTGGCTCCTCATTTCTTCTGTTAATCTTTCTCTCTGACCTTGGCAGGGAGAAGCACCATAAACATATTAAAGAGGAGCGGGAGGGTAATTTCAACAGAAAGCAGAACACTAAAAACAACAAAATGGAGTAACTGTGGTCAAGCAAACAATTATTTTCTTTCACAGCTCATTTGCCCAGTTACGAGCCAGGGGTTGCAGGGAGAGCTGGGGCGGCGCGGCGCGGGGGATTGAACCACACAGAAATTGCCCACGAAGGCAGCACCAAGTGATCAGTGGGGGGAGGGAGGGAGGAGACAAAAGAGGAGGAAGAAAGGGAGGAAATGGGGGAGGAGAGAAGGGAATTAAAAAGCCAGGCGAGAAGAAGCGGACGAGCAGGGGCTGCGGGCGAGGCAAAGCGAAGCTGCCACAGGGACCCAGGCGGAGTCCCTGACCCCGGGACAGGCCGGCTTCCTTCCTCTGTTCTTTCCTTCCTAGCTGTTGGAGGGAAGCGACTCTCTGGTGATGAACAGTCGGGGCAGGATTCGGTGTGTCTCGGTCCATGTTGGCAAATGGCGATTTCGCCGCACGCGAACCGACGGGAAAATTGCTGTTGATGATCAAACAGTACAGCTCGGTACCGTGGGAAAAGTGCTGCGTGAGACCTTTAATAAAGTCACAATCCAGAGATTAAATTTTGGAGCTGGGCTGGTTACAGACGGGCTAGGAAACGAATGGTAAAACCAGGGATGGTTTGTGGCTAGAAGGACATATGGTTTCCATATTTGGACATATGATGTTCCAATATGCAGTTCAGTGCTTTACAGGGCATTTAGTTTTGGAACCTCAATGTCTCCTGTCCCTGTATAATTGTCGCTTTCCCCCTGGGATATCTTCCCCTAAATGTCTAAATTCCTTTTGCTGGCTCTGAGCTGAGCCATAACGGACTCCTCGCTCCACAGCCCGATGAGATCTAAGACCTCTGGTCGACTCCATGCTGGAGCGCGTTTGGGCCTTGCCGTAGCCATGCGGAGTACAGCGACAAAGCTCTCTCCACGATGGCTGCACAGGAAATGAACATTCAAATTTTCCCGGGCCATACGGGGAGGGGGCATTTCCGGGTCATGTGCCCATGTAACAGCAGAGTGCGAATGTCCAGAGCAGTCTCAATGGGGCATTGTGGGATACCTCCCGGAGGCCATTAACATCACGTTAAGTTACATCCTGTCTACACTGACGCAAAATCGAGCCAATAAATTTGAATTAGGCGCTACACCACTTGTGGAGGTGGTTTTATTATATCGACTTTTGCCGCGATTTGAGTCGATGGAACTGTGGTGCCAGTGTAGACACAGGGTTACGGAGATCGACGGAAGTGACGTTACATCAACCTCCGTTGCCACTGTAGGCCAAGCCTCAGACTCTAGCTCTGAGTGTCTCAGATGATGTCTATAACGTCTCCGCCGTCAGATCGACCTATCTGGATCGATTGAGAGGTCAGTGAAGACCTGCTCAATCGATCCAGAAGTCAAGGCTGGTAAACCACCCTCTCAAGTGGCGAGGCGCTGCCTCAATGGGAATGCAGTGCAGTGAAGATGCCACGCAGAAGGGAAGCACAGCAATCGACGGGAGTTACGCAAGCTACTCTGCATAGCTTCTGTAACTCCCATCGACTGCTGCCGAATTGCCAGGTAAGTGTAGACCAGGGCTTTGACACACTCCCACCTGCAGACCCCATGGCTGCCACCCTTCTTTGGGATGTGATCCTCCCCAGCCTGGCTGTCTGGAACCCCAGAACCAGTGCCTCAGTCCTCCCAAGCTCCCAGCTGGTTACACCCGCTCTGATAGATTTCCAGGTCTCTAGGGGCACTCTGAGTTCTCGATTGACCCCTTCACAGACAATGTGTCAGGGGAGCCAGGAACATGGGCTTAGCAAAGGGATTTCTTAACCACAGGTACTTGTGTGTTTAAAGAAGCACTAGCAAGAGTTACAGAGCTTCACAAAATCACAAACAGTCCTGAGACAAACTGCCCGCGATCCCTTATGTCTGGTCTCACCCCTTCTATCACTATGTCCACACTACAGCCTACTTGGTAAAACATATGCAGCTCAGGGGTGTGAGTATCTCCTGCTGAGTGAGATAAACTATGCCAGCATAAGCGCCAGTGTGCACAGTGCTGTGTTGGCAGGAGAGCTTCTCTTGCTGACATAGCTTCTGCAGCTCGTGGGGGTGGTTTTTTTATGCCGACGGGAGAGCTCTCTCCCATTGACATAGAGTATCTTCACCATGCATGCTGCAGCGGTGCAGCTGTATTGATAGCGATGCTCGGCTGCAGTGCTGCTAGTGTAGACATGTGACTGAGGTCTGCTCAGCATCTCAGCAAGGCAGAGACCCTCCTGCTTTCTCTCTCCAACCTTGTGTTCTGATACATGGTGGTTGATGGGCCCCCCCTGGCTCTGAGAGCATCCCCTCTTCAGTATAGTCTGTGTCCCCTTTTGCCATGTGGGATTGTCTGAGCTCCATGGACCTCCCTTTATTCTCAAGTAAATTCTTCACTGAGGTACCTCCCTATGCCAATAGCAGAATCAGGGCTACTTGGTTTAGTTACTGAGATATGATTTTTCAACTTTTTAATCCTATTAGCCCTGCAGAGTGAAGGGAAGTCTGGGAAAGGACTATTTCATCCAGCAGACAAAGGAAGAGTGAGATCTAATGGCTGGAAGTGAAAGCAAGACAGATTTAGGCTAGAAATAGGGTGCACATATGTTACCATATGGGAGATTTACCACTGTAACAAATTACCAAGTGTTGTGGTGGGTCCCCGTCACTTGGAGTCTTTAAATCATTGCTGGGCGTCTCTCAGAGATCTGCTCTAGCTCAGACACCAGTTGATGATGCAGGAATCACTGGCTGAGTGATTTTTGACCTGTGCTCAAAACAGGAGGTCAGACGAGATGATCAGAATGGTCTCTTCTGGCCTCAAAAATTGTGAATCTGTGACTTAATCTGGCTAATGCTGGTTCATATAGAAGCATCACCTTCTGTGGTTGATAAAGGTGCGTGGCAGCGTGTTTAGGAAACTGTAGCCACAGAGGGGAGAATAAGTGAGCTACCTTATTTGCTCAGATGAATGAAATTAATAAATACATAGGGAAGCAGGGATGGCTGGAAATTTCCAATTCTGAAATAGGATTGCCCTGATGGGAAGAGGGGTTTTCTGAAAGTGTGTGGCACACCCATAGGGAATGGTCACTGGATGTTTTTTTTTAACATGGCTTTATTAAATTATAGAATATTATTGATAGTTTCCCATTTCTCCTTTCAGGATGAGGCAAGCACATCAAGCAGGTACTGTGCGTGCATTTGCCTTTTTCATTTCCCCTTACACTCCTGTTAGATGCACTGCAGAATTACTGCACTGAACAGCTGAGCTGAAAGATGACGAAGAATGTCTTCTTTTTAGGAGTGAAGATGGGAATGTTCAGTGACAGGAAGCCATTTCTACTCAATGGCAGGAGCTCAGAGGTAATGACACCGATCTCACATTCAGCAGTGCCTACCCCAGCGCCCAGAACTCGTGAGTCAGCTCCAAACACATGACAAGCCTGGCTTAAAAACATCACAAGATTTTGAACAAAAACAATTGTGCCACCTCAGTTTTGAACATTTAAGAGAATTCCAGCCAGCCTATTCCTCACTCCCTGCCTCCACAATGTGTGTGTGGCCTTTCAGGATACACGTCTGGTCTTAAGAATCATAGAATCACAGAGTTGGAAGGGATCTCAGGAGGTCATCTAGTCCAACCCCCTGCTCAAAGCAGGACTAACCTCAGCTAAATAATCCCAGTGAGGGTTTTGTCAAGCCGCAGCTTAAAAACCTCTAAAGATGGAGTTTCCACCACCTCCCTGGGTAACCCGTTCCAGTGCTTCACCACCCTCCTAGTGAAAAACTTTTTCCTAATGTCCAACCTAGACCTCCCGCCCTGCAACTTGAGACCATTGCTCCTTGTTCTGTCATCTGCCACCACTGAAAACAGCCTTGCTCTATCCTCTCTGGAACCCCCTTTCAGGTAGTTAAAGGCTGCTGTCAAATCCCCCCTCATTCTTCTCTTCTGTAGACTGAACAAGCCTAGTTCCTTCAGCCTCTCCTCATAAGTCTTGTGCTCCAACCCCCTAATCATTTTTGTTGCCCTCCGCTGGATTCTCTCCAACCTGTCCACATCCTTTTAGTAGTGGGGGACCTAAAACTGGACACAATACTCCAAATGTGGCCTCACCAGCACTGAATAGAGGGGAATGATCACTTCCTGCGATCTGCTGGCAATCCTCCTACTAATGCAGCCCAATATGTTATTAGCCTTCTTGACAACCAGGGCACATGGGTAACTCATATCGAGCTTCTTATCCACTGTTAACCCCAGGTCCTTTTCTGCAAAACTACTGCCTAGCTCGTCGGTCCCCAGTCTGTAGCTGTGCATGGGATTCTTCCGTCCTAAGTGCAGGACTCTGCACTTGTCCTTGTTGAACCTCATCAGATTTCTTTTGGCCCAATCCTCCAGTTTTCTTTAGGTCCTTCTGTATCCTATCCCTACCTTCCAGGGTATCTACCACTCCCCCCAGCTTAGTGTCATCTGCAAACTTGCTGAGGGTGCAATCTACCCCATCCTCCAGATAATTGATGAAGATGTTGAACAAAACCGGCCCCAGGACCGACCCCTGGGGCACTCCACTTGTGACCGGCTGCCAGCTAGACATGGAGCCATTGATCACTACTCATTGAGCCCTATGCTCTAGCCAGTTCTCTATCCATTTTATAGTCCATTCATCCAACCCATACTTCCTTAACTTACTGATAAGAATACTGTGAGAGACCATATCAAAAGCTTTGCTAAAGTCAAGGTATATCACGTCCACCGCTTTCCCCACATCCACAGAGCCAGTCACCTCTTCATAGAAAGCAATCAGGTTGGTCAGGCATGACTTTCCCTTGGTGAATCCGTGTTGACTGTTCCTGATCACCTTCCTCTCTTCGAAGTGCCTTAAAATGGATTCCTTGAGGACCTGCTCCATGATTTTTCCCGGGATTGAGGTGAGGCTGACTGGTCTGTAGTTCCCCAGATCCTCTTTCCTCCCTTTCTTGAAGATGGGCACTATATTTGCTTTTTTTCCAGTCATCAGGGACCTCCCCCAATTGTTATGAGCTTTCAAAGATAATCACATCAGCCAACTCCCTCAGTACCCTTGGATGCATTGCATCCGCCCCCATGGACTTGTGTATGTCCAGTCTTTCTAAATAGTCTTGGACCTGTTCCTTTAGCACTGCGGGATGTTCACCTCCTTCCCATTCTGTGCCGCCCAGTACAGCAGTCTGGGAGCTGACCTTGTCTGTGAAGACAGAGGCAAAAAAGGCATTGAGTACCTCAGCTTTCTCCACATCCTCTGTCACTAGCTTGCCTCTCCCATTCTATAAGGGGCCCACACTTTCCCTAATCTTCCTCTTGTTGGTAACATACCTGTAGAAACCCTTCTTGTTCCCCTTCACGTCCCTTGCTAGCTGCAACTCCAATTGTGCTTTGGCCTTCCTGATTTCATTCCTGCACGTTCGAGCAGTATTTTTATAATCCTCCCTAGTCATCTGACCAAGCTTCCACTTCTTGTAAGCTTCTTTTTTGTGTTTAAGTTCACCCAAGACTTCTTTGTTAAGCCAAGCTGGACGCCTACCATATTTGCTATTCGTTCTGCACATTGGGATGGTTTGTTCCTGTGCCCTCAATAAGGTTTCTTTAAAATACAGCCAGCTCTCTTAGATTCCTTTCCCCCTCATATTAGCCTCCCAGGGGATCCTGCCCGTCAGCTCCCTGAGGGAGTCAAAGTCTTCTTTTCTGAAGTCCATGGTCCGTATCCTGCTGTTCTCCTTTCTTCCTTTTGTCAGGATCCTGAACTCAACCATCTCATCATCACTGCTGCCTACATACAAATTCATACAAATGTAAGCATGTCCTGGAGTTGGGGCATTAGCTCAAATGGTGGAGGTGTTAGTAGCTCTCCAGGTTTGTATTCAGACTGCACAGGGGTGGGGGTTGGTCATAGGCCTTCATGTGCAAACTTTAGGCTGAGATCATGAGATTAGAGAGGCAGGATGGTCCAGTGGTTACAGCAGTAGCCTGCTGTGCCACAGATGTCCTGCAGGACATTGGGTGAGTCACTGAGGGACAAATTATTAAAGTCGTTTAGGTGCCTAAAGATGCAAATTAGCGCCTAGTGGGATTTTCAGATGTGCCCACATGCCATTGATTTCAATAGGAGTTAGGCACCTAGTTGCCTTTTAACATCTTCTAGGCACCTATCTGAATCTTTGGGTGCCTCAATCCCTGTAGAAAATGTCTCTCTGTGACTCCGGTCCTTATCTGTACAATGGGGATAATAGTAGGACTCTACCTCACAGAGGGGTTGTGAGCATAAATACACGAAAGGGTGTGAAGAGGCCAGACACTTTGGTAATGAGGCTGTATAGGTACCTAAAACTGAGCATGGCACCAGAAGAGTTCAGTCTCCAATCAAAGCATTCTGCCTAACACCAGAGATGTGTGTTTAATGCTAAAGAGCTGTGGGCAACATTTTCAATACTGCTGTGATGGAGTTATATTTGTTTGGGTGACCCTGAGTGTGGTTTGCAAGAGTGGTTTGGAAAAGTTTAACTTCTGGGTGGTTTTAGTTAAAGCTGAATCTTGACTTTGAATTTCCATGGTTTTTAAAGTTTGATTTCTTAAAATCTAAAATTGAATTTTATGCTCTTTTGAAAAAAGTATTTGGCACGTCTGCTCAACCTTCCCTGAAACTGAGAGAAACGGTCTGTGTGTGATAATAATTAGCTACGCTGTGTTTAGTGCTGGTTCTAACTAGGGAGCTAGATAACTGCCAGGCAGATTTCCACATTTTCTGTGGTGAACTAGATAAACCCAGAGTAGGCTGAGTAGCTCCGTGTGAAATGTTCATCCATTTGGAAGGCAGCATGAGACCTAGACTCAACTGAGATCCTGCTTAGGTCCCATTTTGAGGCTCTAAGCAAAGTGTTCCTACAACTTACAAGGGTGAGCAACCTATCTCCATGTGGATTTCACTCCAAGAACGTCTCCACCAAATAAATAAGGGAGAAGAAGGCAGAAGAGACTCTGAAGTCTCTCAGAAGAGACAATGATCCTGGATAAATACTGAGACTAGAGATTCCCACCTTGTCCTCCGGGCAGCTTTCTGGATGGGAACTGCAGTGTGAACCTGAGATTCTGGCACTGCCTGCAGACCATACAGATGGGGCTTGAAACTCTCTATAGAAATGCTATAAACTGTCCTGGTGTTTCTCACCCATGCTGTCTCCTTCAGGGCCCAGGCTACCCCCAATCTTAGTTTATTTTTACACATTCCCCTGCTGTCTGTTGGGCTGGAAGTCCCTGTCCCCAGAGGACTTTTTCCTGCACTAGTGACAAGGCAAGTCTCTCCCAAACTCCTCCCAGCAGCAAGTGACCAAGACCCAGCAGCAGACCCACAGTTCATAGTGACAGGATCCTGTAAATAGCCTGCCCAGGTGAGCTCCTCCTGGGGATGGAGCCGGGGGCTTGCCACAGCCGTGGCACCTGGCCTCTCCCCCATGAAACCAGCTACAGGCCGAGCAGCCAGAACGCCCTGAGCTCGGCCACTTTAGGGTCTCTCCACAATTTCTCTTGCTTCCCCCAGAATCTCTCATTAGACTCTTGCCCTTTGCACCGGCCTCTCCAGCGCGACTCACCAGAGGCTGCTGCTCAGGGCACCCGGCCTTGTAGAGACCTGCCACCACCAACCAACAGACGCAGCCACGGTGAGAGCTCTGTCCACCAGCTCCCCAATCTCCTCTGGGCAGCGCAGGGCACCTACCAGGAGCCTCCCACTCTCCTTGTTCTCCTTGGATTTCAGTCTGTGGAGCTCTTTTCTCTCCTCCCTCACGCTGCTGGGGGCTCAGGCTTTGCTCCTACAAACACAGACAAGGGCTCTGGGGGCTGGTTTGGGTTCCTTGGTTTGTGCCCTGCGATAATATCGTCACTGAGCAGAGTGAGTCTGGGGGAGCACGTCCCCCTTCTCCAACCCACTGAAAAAGTGACCCCAGCTCTAAGGAGAGGGATTGCTAACCTTGCATTTTAGTTTTTGCTGACATGAAGATCTGAAGTTGATTTTTATTTAACTGACATGGTCAACTTTTTACTGACATCACTAAAAATATCACGAACACAATCATGTCGTAGAAGTGTTCCTATTCCCAGATTTCCGTACACAGGAATTCAGAATTACACAATTGTTTTAGCTGCACTTAATTGATCAATCGGGTTCGTTGGGTGTGTGCAATACTAGAAAACAGGAAATTGATAGCGGCAGGGTCAGTGTCATTTTATGATACAAGAAATTATTCTGAATGACGACAATCACTGTCAAAACACAATATTTCTACCCAATCTCATGGACAGTTTCATTCATTTACAGTTTTATGGACAGTATTAAAATTGTACATTTTTTACTGACCATCTGTACATTGATGGACGGTTGGCAACGCTTAGGAGACAACACCCAGAGCGGCTGGGTCCAGCCCAGTGCCAATGTCTCTAGGAATGTGGCTGTGTCCCAGCATCAGGCAGTTCCCTGGCTCCAATCCAGGGCTGGTCAGACTAGCCAGGGGGGCCCTGCAACTTCAGAGAAGCTGACACTAACTCCCAGCCATGGAGATACTGTTCCCTGCCCTCTACTCCTGGGCAGCCTCCTTCATGGGAAGCACAGTGTGAGCGCGGTGAGCCTGGGATCGGTCACACACCAGGCAGATGGGGTTTGATCCTCCTCACAGAAAATTTCACAGCCTCTTGCTCCCCCCTTGGGCTCTTTCACAGCCTGGAGCCTCAGCCATTTCACTAACCAGATGCACAGCACTGAGAAGAAAGCAGCAATGTAAAAGGCTGAACCAAGGGGCAGGAAGGGGGCTCTACATAACTGCTGCTGTTCTGTAATGACTATGGAGCATAAAGACTAGCAAAAGACATTTGATGGAAGAACCCTGGTGGGCTGTGCCTGCTGCTTAATTCCCAGAGAGGTTCCAGGAGCTGAAGGGGCAGCCCATTCACCATCAGATATTTACAAATGAACGTTGTCTGCATTGCTTTTATGACACGTAATGCTGTAAGTTGTGAGTGACAACACATTTTGTCTTTTCATACAGCAAAAACTATTTTGTACATTAACCTATTTACCAGCCTATTTTCTCATGCAACACCACAATTATTCAATTACCCATCATTTCAGTGGGAAATAGGCAGAGGAACAGGTATTTTTGAAAGAAATTTATGGACAAAAAAGATCTATTTGCAGCTTCACCTTTCCCTGTGTAAAATACTGAGAACAACATGTAGCTGGTGCCACCTAGAAACCAGCCGACTGGATGAAAACCCAAACGAATCCATTACAGGCTAATTTTAGGATATTTATTTTTGAATAAGTAAGGTAAGGAGATGGTGCGCTGCCATGAACTGAATATTGTGAATAAATCTTCAGAATTGAAAGTGTTCATACCGAAACAAGGACACTACAAAAAGCAGGCATAGCAATGCCATGTGATGTGCCTCCCCTCAGACTTTGCTCATAGATTCACTCACTAATGTCAAGAAATGAGAGCAGTCAGTCGTTTCTTACAGAAGCATTCCAGAAGGTGGTGGATGAAACTCAGAAATTGGGATGAATTTCTTGAAGCAGCTTTATAGTTTAGAGCATAGACCTCCTCTGACATCAAAAATATCACTCTTTGGACTGATGTATGGCTAAGAAGGAAGATTTCCCAATGAATTTTCACAAAATTTCATGAGAAGTGACCACAGCTTTAATCCAATTAAGTTAGTTTGTGATTATTCAGTGAAGAAATACAACCCCTTCTCCATTTATTTGCCAAACCACATTTGCTGTGTCCTGATAACCAAGAACACAGAGAGCCCGGCAGTACCTGGAAATCAATAGTGGCTATGAACAGTACATTGGCGGTGGACAATTATTCAAAACAAAAAGAAACCAAAAAAAGATGTCTACAAATCTGTTTAGAAGCATGTTGTGGAAATGTAAATTAACATATTGACACCTTGTTACCGCAAAACACTTTTAAAATTAGAACAATCTCTTTTTTCCTCTCCAGATTTTACACTGAAATTTCACAGGGGTAGAAATTCTGACAGGAGTGACTGATCCCCGTCCGTCACCATCTGCTACCCCTGGGCCAGAGGATGGGGAAAGGGAAGGGGCAGCAAATTGATGGGGCAGCAGAAGACACGAGCTGTCTGTCCGTATTTTCTACCAGTATCACCCCGTGCTGGGAGCCGTTTGTCGCACTGCACTGGGGTGGGGCAAACACATGGGGAATGGGGAAAAGCTGCTTTGACTCTTTCCCGTAAGTGGGGCCCATTCACCCAGCCTGGTTCATCGCTCACACAGCCCTGGGGCTGGCTCTCCCCACTCTCCCATCTCTTCCCATCCTCCACCCTTCACGCTGGGACCAGCTCCCCCCACAGGCTGAGGCTGCAGCGCAGAGCGGCCCGTACAGCAGGGGCCTGGCGCTCTCACACCTGCCCCTGCACTGCCCCCTGTGGCCGTTTCACTCCCCACCATGGGCAGAGACTCCCCCAGGGCAGGAAATGCTGGGACCTTCCCCTCGTTCACTGGCACCATTGCACTCACTGGACTCCCTCTCCCCCGTCATTTCTGCCAGGGGCTCTTCCTCCTTGGGGCATCTCCTCTCCCCCTTCGTTACATCCCCCCAGAGTCTTCCTCATGTCAGCTGGGCTCTTCCCTTCCTGCTACTGCAGCCTCCTCCACATCCCATCTTTAGCATCCACCCCTGACATTGCCCCACCCAATTCACACCCCCTGCCCTGCCCCTCCTTCTCAGCGGCCGGCTCCTCCCACCCCCTTCTCTACCCCCTCCCCCACCCACCTGGTGCTGGGAACTGAGGGCGGGTGACGGGGGGCAGCTGATGCCCTTTATACCCTCCCCCGGGAACAGGCCTGGGGGCTCCTCAGCGCTGGGAGGGGACAGGCACTGCCTCCAGCCTGGGCTGGGACCGGGCAGACGATCAGAGGAGCCGCGTTTTTAAACCCAGCATGGAAACCAGGACAGAAATAAGGACGAAGCGTCCCGGAGAAGGTGCCAGTGAAAGTGAAGACCCGGGACCTGTCAGTCACATTATAAAATGAGACCTCGCCCGCCTCATAGTCCAGGAAAATCCCCACCCGGCTGGGCCTGACGCTCACGGGGAGGGAGGTTGCGGGGGAGATGAGGGCCTTGTATTCCCTATCCCACAGCCGCACAGCCCAGTATCCATTCCCAGGTGAGAGTTTGACCTTCCCCTTCCTCCTCACAGATTCCCTACAAACCCCCAGAACCCAGCTAGTCTTGTCTCCCACCTCCACCTCCCAGTAACGCCTCCCGCCCGGGAACCCCTCAGCTCCCAGCACACAGGGACGAGTATCAAATCTCTCAGGATTGTCGGGCAGATCCTGGCGTGTGTCTCCGAGTCTCACACGTTTCTGATCCTCAGACAGGACGCGTTTGGGATTTGCCGTGTCTGGATCCAGAGTCACGTCCACTGGGGAGAGAGTCACAGAGTCAGGGCCGGGGCAGGGGCTGGTCAGGGGGATCAAAAGGAAATTAACCTGCGTCCCTGTTAATTGCTGTGTGTGGGGGCAGCAGAGGACAGGTGGGCCCAGGGGTGAGGGACGGGTAAGGGGGGGGCAGGAGTCAGAGGGCCGAGGGGGAGCAGGAGACGGGTGGAACCAGGGGGCAGAGAGGGGTGAGGGAGGGGCAGGCCCCAGGAATCTCTGTTGCTTTGGGGCCATGTGTGGCTGGTTTGTTGCTAAGAGCAGGTCGGTGCCGTCCCCACACACACTGGCCAGGCAGCCCTGCCCTGGGTGGCACAGCTGGGCCTCTCCATGCTGGCCGGCCCCACGGGCCCCAAGTTCCAGCCAGGCAAACCCCACAGCCAGTCCCTCCCCCAGGGCACGGTCAGAGTGTCTGAGCTAGCCTCACTGGACAAGGCAGTGGGGGGCATTGGGGAGTGTATCTGGTTATTGAAGGGACCAAGGGTCGTTGCTAACGAGGCTGGGGCAGGGGGAGGAGAGGGGCATTTCCTCACTTACTGCCCCCTCCATCTGGGGGAAGCTGCACCAGGTGCCAGTCCCAGCTCACACGCATACAGCACGTCTACACTGGGTGTTTGCACCCCAGCTCACTGGGGCCCGACCCACTGGGCTGCAGAGTCATTCTCAGTCTCATGCTCTGCCCAGGGCCTGTGTCCCAGCTCACATGCACACAGCACGTCTACCTGTTGCAGGCAGGCCCCTCACCTCCCCACTCTGATCATAGCTCTCCTGCTTTGGGTGAAAATCAGAAAAGCCTGATTTTCATGGAAATCAGTTTTTCCAGTTTTCTGCTTTTCATGAAAATCAGTAGGGTTATGGCCAGAGCTGGAGGGGGGGGGGGGGTCAGGATGAGTGTGTGCCCTTGTAAGATCACTGTGTAGCTGCATTACACTGATGGGAGTGAGCTCTCCTGTCGACAAAATAAAACCAGCTCAGGAACCAGCGGTAGCTGTGTCGGTGGGAGAAACAAAGCTCTGTGCACATGAGCGCTCACGCCAGCAAAACTTATGTCACTCAGGGATGTGTTTGTCTCACACCCGTGAGCAAGAAAAGTTTTGCTGACACACGTGCTAGTGTAGACATGGTCTTAAACTCTCAGGGAGAGATTCTGTGCTCGGAGCCTGCAGCCCAGGGGCAGTGAGGGCGAAGGCGGCTTTAAGGATACATGGGTACCTTTACCAGCAGCTAACCAGACTAACGAACTGACTCTCAAAACCCTGAACCTCGCCCTATAGTATTTGACTGAAGCAGAATCTTTCCTTCATCAGGTGTGCACAGAACGGAAAGTTCCCTCTAAAGAGAAGAGCTTGTTGCTAGGTTGCTCCTGACTCTGCCTGTTCTGGATGCCAAAGCAGCCCCCAGTTTAACTCCGGGCTTGTCTGCAGGGGAAGGTTACACCAGTATAAGATAAGTAGGAATTTAAACCACTCTTGTTATACCGGTGTAACGTCCCACGTCAGCGCTCTTATTTCATAGTACGAGTGAATTTTTCTGGTACAGCTGATGCCTTTAGTTCCGTCAGCCTTTCCCTGGGTCCTATGGGCAGCAGCAAGGCCCAGGATCTCTGCAGCACTGTGTGCTGTGGCCCCAACATAATCACCTTGTTTCCAGTCCCATCTCCACACACCTCACAATAGGGCTTGAGCATGAGTCCTCAGAGGGCACCTGCAGCTGTTCTCTGCACTGCTGCACTGGAGGAATCCTCACCCGGCTGGATCCAGGCCTTTTGGAGCCATTTTACGCTGCTCTGGTCTTTTTACTGAATGGACCAGGAGACCTTAGTGCTGTTCCTGACTCTGGTCTGA
>NW_027130307.1:0-139352 GCF_026122565.2 Emydura macquarii macquarii
GCGCAGTCCACGAGGCAGGAAGCCGAAAACGTGGTGTAAACTACAGTGTTGTTTTATTATCTTTATTTATTTTTTATTCTTTATTTTTATTATTTTTATTGTTGATATAGAAAACCTTTTATTGCAGCATGAAGTAGACATTCTTTTATTTATTTATTTCATTTTTGTAAGTGTCTCAAAGGAAGCGCTCCATTTTATTTTCACAACACCATTGAAGATTATCTTTATTCACAGTAAGGTACAGAAAAGTCTGAGCATTGCCCCAGCTTTGTGGGAGTGGAACATGAGTTCCCCATCCCTGGCCGCGCAGCGCCTCCCCCGGCATCACCTCGGCCTTTCCCGCCCAGACCCAAGACTGCTCCTGCCGCATCCCCTCAGCACTTCCCGCGCCTCGCACGATTCACCTCAGACCTTCCCCCCTCCGCCCATCCCCGTCCCCGCTGGTCTTCGCGCAGCTGCTTCCTCCGGGCAGGTTCCTCAGCGCCTCGAGCCACGCCGGCATTTCCCGCCCGAACTGGATCCGTTCTTCGCGCCTTGGCCCGCTGGCGCCGCCCCGCCCGCCCCGCGCGTTACCTCAGCGCTTCGCGCCGCAAGCCCGGCCCTTCCCGCCGCTCGTTCCCCCGCTCCGGGTTCGCCCCAGCCTCGCCCCTTCCCGCCCTCCGCGCCTCCCGCCTCAGAGGTACCCGCCCGCCTCGCACTTTCCGCCGCCTCGGAGCTTTCCGCCAGAGGCAGAGCCCGGCCGCCTCCCGCCGTCCCACCGGGCGCTGCAGCCCGGCCTCTGCCCCTGCCGCCGCCTCCCCGCCCGGCCTCCCGCGCCTCTCCCCGCTTCCCACCCGCCGTTCTCGGGGCGCCTCCCCGCCGCAGCCCGCGCCGCCACGCGGAAGCCCGGTCCGAGCCCCCGCCCAGCCTCTCCGGCGCTTGTTCCCTCCGGCCCAACCTGTCCGGTGCTGCGGGGCGGCTCCCGTGCGCTTCTGCCGGCTGCGGGCGGCTCCTGGTGCCGGGGCGGCTCCTCTCCCCGTTGGGATCCCCCTTCTCTGAGGGCTGCCCTCGAGCGGCGTCGGCGCCTCGAAGATCCGAAGTCTGGAGTCGGCGCCTGGGCACGTGCTGCCTCGTGCCGCCTCAGCGCGTCTCTCAGCCCCGCCCCCGGCTCGTGCCGCCTCAGCGCGTCTCTCAGCCCCGCCCCCGGCTCGTGCCACCTCCTCTCGTCTCTCAGCCCCGCCCCCGCCCTGGGCTCGAGCTGACTCCGCCTCCCCCCCCCCACCCCGAGTCGATTCCCCCCCGCTCTGAGCCCCCTCCTCACCCCACGCGCTCCCTCCAGCAGCAGGGCTAGCCCAGCTGAGAGTCATGGCTGTGTTAGCCAGAGGGACCCAACCGCCCCGGGAAGGGTCAGCCCCTTACAGGGGCCGCATCGAAGGGCTACTTCTCTCCCCGCCTGGATGAGGGGTCAGCACCCACGCCTGGGGGTGAGAAGGGTCCGGTTGGCATGCCAGCACAGGCACTAGCCTTGCCCCCCTTTTGCCGTTTGAACAGCTGAGCGATGCTGTGAACTGGAAGGAGCTAGTGGAGAAGAGCGCTGGCTACGGCAGCTGTGCAGGAATGCCACACTATCGCCTGCACGCCTACTTCCGCAAGGAGCCACTCACCCACCTGCTGCAGGATGGGGGGACTTGACCAAGGACAGGTAGGGCTCCACTTGCTGCCTCCACTTCTCCCTTCTGCACCAGAGCCCCCCACTTGCCTACATCACAGCACAGGTGACCCCTTCGTAGCTTTCCTGGCAAGCCAAGCCTGTCTCTCCTTTGCAGGATGGGGCTGAGCTTTCTCCCAGAGCCAGTACTCTCTCTCATCCAATTCAGTGCTTAGGCACGGACCACATCACTTCCATCCCCCAGGGGACAGGCTGCTGCCTCCTGTTATGTGTCAGAGACCTAGGCAAACCCCTTGGCCCAGGATTAGAGGCTGCAGGCAGTGAATGATGGCAGGTATCTGCCCAGACTGCAACAAGGTGAACAGGGCAATTGCTACATTTGATCAAATCCCAGCCACCAACAACTCCAGCCTTGTCGCTATGACAGCAGCCAGCTGCTTCAGCAGAAAGTGCAGGACAGGCTGAGATGGCACTTCTAGGATAACCCGGCCCAAGGGAAAGTTTCTTCCTAATCCCCACACCCTATAGCTACAGCATGATCAAAGTCTAGGGGAGGGGTCACTGCAGATACACCAAGACACTGAGGAAATAGGACATACATGGGCAGGAGTGGAAGAGGCAGTAAAAAGCAGCCTGAAGCTTAGT
This sequence comes from Emydura macquarii macquarii, assembly GCF_026122565.2. NCBI lineage: Eukaryota > Metazoa > Chordata > Testudines > Chelidae > Emydura > Emydura macquarii. Next base: position 2,294 of record NW_027130307.1, read on the forward strand.
CCTATCAACCCAAAGGGCAGGCCCTGATGCATGTGATTTTGCCACAGGGCGGTAGGGAGGAGGAGAGGCTGTGACAACTCAGCCAGCTGGACCTGATGTTTGCCTGGGAGAAGATGGAGTCTAATAGGGCAATGGCATCTGCCCCAGTGCTGAAGGAGCTAATACTGGATTCATCTGCTGGCCAGCCCAGTTTGCCTATGCCCTGGAGGAAGGGGGGTGGTGGTTAGAGAACATCACTCACGGAGGTGGTTTGGGAGGCCCTGCTCCCGCTAGACTGGAAGAAGGAAGATGGTCTGGAGGAACACAGCAGGCTGCAGCCGCTTGTCTTAGTTCTGTCCAACTGGGAACGCTGCCCTGAGCCGTGGTGAATGGGTGGGGAGGTACAAACGTGAGAGAGGGGAGGAATGGCATCTAAGCTAACAAAAATAAAACAAAACAAAGGCAAAATGAGTAAATGAAAGGAGGAAATTTATTTCGTCATCTGAGATAGGGTCCAGTTATATGAGAAGGCAGTTTCATTGTTTCAGAAGAGGGGGTACAGCAGAGCAGCTGTTAGCGGTCGTGCTGCGAGGTAGGTCAAGTTCCAGTTGGCATATACTTATTGTTGGAGTGATGAGACCCCATCTATGCCTGCAGTGGGAGCTGGTGCCTCCCCATCCTGCCATTGGAGAGACCCCATCTGAACACAGCTAATGAGACCCTGCCTCTATGGCTGTTGTACTCTTCCCCTGCCAGGAGGCACTTGCCTACAGCTCCTAGGACAGGGCACTGGTCCTTCTGTAATGGGCTTTTCCCACTCTCAGCTCTGTGCTGCCTGGCAGAAAGCCAAGGCTAAGAGAGAAACTCCCCTCTGTGGGCATGGAAATATTTCACACCCTCTCTATAGCTGGCCGCCAGCCTCATGGCCAAGCAAAGGTCACAGCAGCATGCATGCTGCTTGTGCAGGGGGCCAGGGCTTTTTTGCAGTAATGGCATGCTCCGTCAGCTGGAAGAGTCAACATTTCCCCATTGCTAATAAATCACCCGCCAGCAGGGTATAGGCCTGCAGGCGGCAGGGAAAAAAGGGCAATACCAAGCTCTTCCCTCAGTCCTGCTTTTCCCCTACTTGCAGTCCAGCCTTTTGCTGGGAGAAGCTTCCTCAGCCTCAGGGGTGAGCAATAGACTCAGGGGTGATTCCTGCCACCTCCATCCTCTGGTGCAATCAGTTGAGAAAGTGACCCCAGCTTCTTACACCAGAGGGCACATTTGCCATTAGCTAAGTTTGAGCCAAACAATGCTTCAGCTACTGTCTGAAAAGCCCAGTCCCTGCTGTCTTAATTCCGTTAGCTGTTTCACTCCACCTTTACAACGTCAATTGGTACTAACACCCAGGGAAACTCAGGGCAGCTTGTTAGGACAGCAGACACATACTAAATGAAGATCAACTCTCTGTAGCTTGAAAACTTGTTTCTTACTTACAGAAGTTGGTCCAATAAAAGAGACAAGGTGGGTGAGGTACTATGTAATAAATGAGGGATTTGCTCACAGCCCCCTCCAGCCTCTATTTTCATCTGTCAACTCTTGAGCGTGTCTCCTCCTCCTCTTGCAAAACAATTCCATGCCCTCTCCTTCCCCTGGCTGCTGCAGTGCGCCAAAACCCAGCTTCCCCAGCCAAAGAGCACTGGCAGTGAATAGAGTTGCTCCCCCAGGCCAGCGTCTCTGAACAGATGAAAGTGATGCAGGTGGGATAGAACAGTAGTGCCCAAACTGATGAGTATGCAAGTCAGCTGGGATCAAGGAAGCCCTGCATCCTAGGCTGCAGTAGGACATTTTTCCACATGGTGGGAGGGTTGGTGATCTCTGGGACAGTCTTCCTTGCAAAGTAAACCCAGAATGAAAAAGCTGCTCTAGAAGCACTGGCTCTGGAGGAGTTGTGCACACTGGAGCTAGAGCAAGGAATAGCATGAGCACACTGGTGGAGGAGGACCTGACAGCTACCCCAGTACATGTTCTCCCAAGAAGAGTGAAGGGGAAAATGAACATTATGGGGAGTCCAGAACACAGAGCTGAGGACGAGTCAGCTTGCCAGACCCATCAGTTAAGATGCACTGTGACATCACAGAGAGAAACGATCTCATTGTCGTCATAGCACTGGCTGGTTTCCCGGATTGAGATCAGAAGCTATGAAGGGCAGCTAAGCCTTCACACCCAGGATCCAGGTGCTTGGGGTGTCAGTGCAGGTTTCAGTGCAGTTGAGAAAAACAATGAAGGATCTCGGCATTTGGAAATTTGGCTTTGAAGCATCCTTGTTTTGTAAGCACCAGATATTTACACTGATTGGGAGGAAGCACATCATGTCAAAGTTGTGAGAGCCTCCCCCTCTGCTCGGTCTGAAATAAGCCATTAATTCATGGAAAGGCAGTGATGGACTAATTGTATGCCTTGCAGGGCCTGCCCTTCTGAGACCAAGGTTAAAACAAAGGATCTCCTTACCAGAAAACTTGAGAGACCTTCCTTTCCACCTTTCTGCATCAGCAAGGTGGGCATAGCTGCACAGATCGCTCCACAGATCACAGGATGTCGGGCTGGCAGGAGTACATCAGCAGCTTGATGAGAGACGGGCTGTGCTGTGATGCAGCAGTGATCTCCATGGCTCACCAGCAGCTCCTGGCTGCCCACCCAGGAGGGATTCTGGCAAACTTGACTCAGCTGGAGATCCAAGCACTCCTGAGCAGGAATAGAGACACCCTTCTCACCAAGGGAGCCACACTGGGTGGGCTCAGATGTCTGGTGATCCGGGACAATCTCTTCACAGACACCCACAATTACACCATGGATCTTCGGACCAAACAGCAAGACAACAGGGAAACCTGCACCCATGCTGTTACAGTCGCCCTGGCCAGCCCAGTGTGTCTCATCCTTGTAGGCCAGAAGGGGATCCAGGGGGGGATGCTGAACCTGAAGGCTTTTGAGATGGCATGTTACATCAAGAACACAATGCATCAATAAAGACAAACCCTGAGTGACCTCCTTCACCTGGCCGTGAGTTCCTCTTTTCTCCTATATCTGCAGAACAGGAGCCCTTCCAGCTGCTCCACGCTTCCCCACTCAGATACGGAGCTGCCTTTAGAACACTCTGTAGACTAACTGCTTTCCTTCTGGGCATCCAGGCTAGATGTGGTAGCATCCTACGGTAGTTAAGTCCCACTGGAGACTCAATGGAACGATTTGATCTATGGGGCAGCTTTACAGGTGCATTTTGCCAAACCTCCCACACGCAAGGCAGCAGCCAATTGGCTAATAGAAAGGGGAGGGGGCACATTCAGCACACTAAAGATATCCTGAGAGCTGGACAACTGTCCAACAATAGGGCTTGCTTACGTCTTCAGCTCAGTCAGAAAGGCACATTCTTCCAGTGCCCTCGTAGCCAGGGACAATGTAATAGCTAGTAGCTGGTGGGCCTAGACTCTGATCTTTTGCCATGTAAGAGATACAAGCTGCAACAGTACAACTCTGCCAGCACAGTCCATGCCCAAAGTCTGAGGATTAAAAGCCTTTCTACAGAGATCCCCAACTAGACTTTCCTAATAAAGACATTCCCGCCCATTGTAGTTGCGTAAAGCAGTGGTTCTCAACAGCCGGTCCGTAGATCGGTGCCGATTCCTAAGATCTCTCTGACATGGTTTAGGAAGACAGCAAGCCGGTCCCTGGTATCAAAAAAGGTTGAGAAACACTGGTGACTGCCTTGACTGCACCGTGGGCTTGCATCTGAAGACAGCCATACTGTTAGAAGCAAGTCGGGCTTAGAAAGATGGGCATTTTCCACTCATTTGAGTCAAGGGAACATTAAACCCTAGAGCCTAACCCAAAAGGTTGGCCATTACACGGTCATTCATCCCAGCAGAAACATGTCCAATGGTCTTAGAAATTGCAGCCAGACATACCTGTAACACCTCACCTCCCATGGCATTCAGACCTAGTTTTCAGTGCCAATAAAGCTGATTATATCCGGATGAGTGAAATTTTGCTACTGCCTACTGAAGTGCAGAGAATAAGACGTTTTGTTACTGTCAGATAAAACCATGAGATCTCACAAGGTTTGTAACAGAATTGCGGTAGCACCAGGAGCAGCTGTTTTAACCAGATAATGCATATTTACTGAATGTCTCTCCTTGCCCCATACAGTATTATCGGTACACAGTATATGTTAAACATGAGTTAGGGACCAAGAAGACTAGGACACCAAGGCCACCCCGAGCAACAAGTTTGGAGAGCAAGGTGGAGGAGAAAAGAAAATGCCCAGATTCCATTGTCCTGGCTTGTGACAATACATCCAATCCCTCAGAGACAAAGGGCAGGGAAAAAGGAGCAAATAAGAGATTTCTGAGGAAAGATTAACTGCAACATTGCAGGGAGCTAGGAGGGCAGAAGGATAGGAACAGGTGGCCTCTAGGATGACAAGATTTGGAAAACTGGTGCATCAAGGAAGAACAGATTCCCAAATGCCAGGTGGAGGGGACAGCGAGTTTTAGGGAAAGCAGAGAGCACACAAGACACTAAGTACAGACAGTAAGCACTCTAGCCTGCTAGGAATAAGCTGTAGCCCACACACCTACACCACATGTGCACGTGGAAGCAGTTTTATTCCACTTTGATTTCCACACGCAACCCACACAGTGTTCTCGATAGAATCCAGCAGCTTTGCCACCACACTGCAGCTCTCCCATTGGCTCCATCAGGCACAGCCCACATGGACAAGCGGATGGGTCTTCCAAGAGCAATTGTCCCAGTGGGAAACCACTTCATTGGCACAAGTGGCTGGGGGAGGTAGACAACTATCTGTAGCCACTCACATAAACCAGGGAAGAGTTTGGGGTGTCCAAAATCTCAGTAGAAGAGGTGGAATTAGGTGGTTTACTCCAGAACCTAAGTGGTCATTAAACACAGGTGCTGTTGGGCACCCCGTTTCTCTACAGCCTCAATAATGCAATGAACGAACTGGGAAGTTGATACATCAACAGCCAGGAAGGGGGCAGGTGAGAGGGTTGAGGGGTGCCAAATGCAATTTGAACGGAGACCACATTTTAATATTAAACTTCTCCCGAAAGCAGGACTGGCAGCTGGTGAAGTTATTGGCACATTCTTCCATGGCTTCTAAGCTGAAAGGTGTGGGCTGGAAAATTTAAACAATGCACTTCGCACTTGGACAGCACTTTAGAAGTTCCAAGAGCTATCTGGACATTGGCAGAGAGGGCTCTCACCTGCACAGATAGGGGAGATTCACCCACAAAGCCACACCACACATTTACTGGGCACAGGGACTAACCCTTTAAAGGCATATTGACAAGGAGAGGCAGTGTGTCTCTTTGGGCAATCACTGGATGACGTGAAAGCAAGGCCCTGAAGGACTATCTACCCACTCTGGAAGAGCAGTAGTGTCTCAGGGTATGTCTATACAATTAAAAACCACAACTGACTCAGGCTCCCTGGGCTGTTTCACTGCTGTGTAGACGTCTGGGCTCAACTCAGAAGTCTACACTGCAATCGAACAGCCCCTTAGCCTGAGCCCAAGACAGCTGGCATGGGCCAGCCACGGTGTCTAACTGCAGTGTAGAGGCATAAAGGCTGTTACAGGTAAGGAGGCAGAATTTCAGCTGGGTGTTGACACAGGCAGATCAGCGAGCCCACAGGAATGGCTCCCTTTGTATCTGCCCAAAGGGAAACCACTGGGGAAAGTTTAACAGTCTCCAGGATGAGGCCCTAGGCTTGGCTTCCAGGCTTTTCCCAGCAGAGCTTGGGAGGGCGGCAGAGGCAGCTCATTCAACCACAGGGAGCAGAGGGAAGCAGCTTGTGTTGCTTTGTCGAGGCCCCCAGACCAGTCCTCCTTCAGCTCAATGGTGGTGGCTGAATGCAGGGACTCTGGCGATGCAAGGCAGGTGGACGTGGTAAGACACTACAGGCTCATACACACTCAGGAGTGGGGAAGGTACTCTCCCTCACTGGTACCAACCGTCCATGACATACCACACCTGTGCTTCACAGCTGAACCCCCCTTGTCTCAAGTCTAGAGCTGTAGTTTTTCTATACACACAGGGTGGGAACAGTTCATCTATAGACAGTATAAACCTATGTATACTTGTGCCAGCGGGGACCCGAGTGCATTTATCCCCTGTGATTATTGTGTACAGCTACAGCTGGCGGGAGGAGCCCTCCCAACTCCCCTCCCTCTGAGCACAGCCAGCAAAGACCACAGATGGGAGGCTTATAAGTGCAAGATGCCCAAAGGCAGTGTAGGGGCACAGAGGGCATTGCATGGCTGCAATGGGAAACCCTCCTCTGACATGCACCTGCCTCCTGTAGCCAGAACAGGACCTGAACTGGGATGGATGTTTCAAGTGGACGAGAGGAACAGCCCATCTATGGGGATTCCGAGTCGCTGCTGTTTGTCCCGAACCTCCAGAAAGGAGTGGAGAATCCCACAGAGAACGCCTCCCCTCCTTTCCTTTCTTCTATCGATGCTTGTGCTCCAGCAGGGACTCAAAGTCTGGGGAACACACCAGCTTGTGCTTCACGTGTCCCAGGATGATCATCTCTCCGGTCCTGCTGTCTCCAATGCCCACCGATACCAGCTCCTTTCAACAAGACAGAAGAAAGGATTAAAACAGCCAGATCCACTCTGTTTAGGGACCACCTGCCCATGAGTTACTAAAGAGAATGCACCTGCCTGGCTTGGGAAACAATCTTCATGACTACTCAAGAGAGCAACACTGTAGCTTAACTCCTTGGCCCTGATTCATTGGAGGAGTGAGGTCCCCTCCAACCAAGCATTGACGTCTAAAGTCTGAACACTGGAAGGGGAGGCTGTTTTCCCAAAACGGAGAGCTGAGCCCAGAAATTCATCTCCTAGCTGCCTTGGCTCTAGAATCCCCCATGCGCTAGTTATGGACACAGCCAGCAGGGGACTAGGGAAGGCCAAATCCTCACTCAACTATAGGCTCGCCTACCCCACCTTCTCCTAAAGCAAGTGAGCTGGGCTTCTCGCTCTAATCTCCCCCACTGCCAATGCTGGGATTTGGATGCTATAAGCCCTTGCATCTCAGGGCTCCTTCCTGACACCCAAGAAGTTAGCGGCAGCTCCTCTTCTCAGTGCTCCAAGTGCACAGCAATGGATGGCTCAGACGTGAGATTTAAATACAGAACCCTGCACCTCCAGCGGGCTGGTTCAAGTCAGGGCCAGGTGGAGAGTAGATGAAAGTGGCTGCTACCCCAGGGCTGCTGGATGGGCCCTGTGTGAAATGAGTTTTGGAGCCTCAGTCCAGTTCCTAGCAACTAGGGGTCTATAAGATGCTGTATAGATACCATGGAGATCAACATTGTGGATCATAAAAACGAGTACCACAACTAGTTCTCACGAGGCATCTCAGTTGGGAGGCCAAGGACAGAACAGACCCTGGAGAGGGGAAGCTCCTCTTAACCACAGAGGAGGGGGTCCCTCAATACCAGGCCAGGAATGAAAGACAGCAAGCATGTGTTTGGGAGGGGATGAAGCGTTCCCAGGGCTGCCAGCATGTCATCTTTCACCAGCACTGAATTCACCATAGATGCAAGGATGAGCCATTTCCCATGCACACTGGCTGCTGAGTGAGCTATACCTGCAGAAAGGAGCAGGAGGTCCCCATGGTCACGTCCAGAGTCACTTTGCCCAGAACTAGCTGCACCTTTCCCGATTTGCGGATCAGCAGCTTCCCGACCTGCCCTTCCGGCAGGTCCCCCAGGGTGCAGATGTTCTCAGCCTGCTTAGCCTCCTGTGGAGAAACGCATTCGGGGTTAGAGTGCAGCTCCTCTGCCCTGGTCACCCCAGTGCTCTTCTCCAGCCAAGACCTGGGATGCTCATGCTTTCCCTGGATCGACTCTCTCCAAAGAAAAGCAAAGAAACCTGAAAAAGGCTATGCCCCCACTTCCATGCAGTGAGGCTCAGGTGTGCCGTACCGTTGGAGACATGCTAATTGCCTTTCAGAATTTAGTGCAAGTTCCATCAGCATCTAAACAAAACAGCCTCCCTCAAACCAGAGCCTTCCTTCCATACCGAGGTTGCAAGCACATCTGCCACCTGGCTAAAGCTGCTAGGACGCCCAAGGCCAACAGGCTTGGGACGCTCACATAGCAGAGGTGGGAGTGGCCATGAGCCAACACATGGCCTGAGCTGCTTATAGGAACTGCACCGATGAAATCCTGGGTGCTTTCTGGGAGTGTCTGAAGGACCCAGTGAAGGGATTGGGGAGGATTGTTAAAGTTGCTTGCGTCCACCCATCCTCACCACAGTATATAGCAAACTTCCCAGAAATGCCAACACAGACCATCCCTTGTTGCATTGCTCCTTTCCCATTGCACATGCAAACCAGTGCCCCAGGAGGAGCTCTGTCTGACAGAGCTCAGCTCTTAGCTGGGTTTTATCTATGAGTTCTACTAATGGGCATCCAGAACCCACCTGATTCCCTAGTGCCTAGCTACAATATCCCCCATATAACAGTATGGGGGGCTCACAGCAAGCAGGCCCCCTGCTACACTGTCCTTCTCATTCTCGCACCAGGGAGCGGTCAACGAGGGTCCCACTTGACCTCATACCTGGCTCTTCTCCTGCTTCACCATCACCATCTGCCCCTCCTCATTCTGCACCTCTGTTTTGATAGGCTTGGTGTCCTGCGTGGGCGGCTGCCCAGGGAGCGTGTCCGGCAGCTGCAAGAAAAGCAGCTCCTCCTCCTTGGTCAGGCTCAGACTCTGCAGGAGCTCTGCCACAGAGATGTCCTGAGGGTAGCTGGGGGGTGCCTTCGGTTGAGATGGCTTGGTGACCACCAGGGGCTCCTTAAAGTCCTCATCATCCCGGGGCTCCTCTTTCACTAAGAGCAGAGACAAAACCACAGAGCTCACTGGGGAGGAGACAAGGGTGCAGGCTACCTATGCAGGGTTTTCCCCACTCCTTCACGAGCGTCCTGTTAGACAAACAGCCACATTCCCATGAACTGGGAGTGTCCACTTCACCCCCAGGGGGGCTCTAGCCACAGGCAGTGAATTGTGTTCCCTTGCAGCAGAATACCAGGGGCACAGACAGAAAACTGGCCTCTGATGCATTTATTTAATCTGTCATCCCCAATCCTGCAAGGTGTTAAGCCCCTTCAATTCCCAGTGGAGTCAGTGGAAATTGAAGCTTTCAGCATCTGGCAGGATCTGATCCTTAGCCACCAGGAGGATAGGTAACACTGCACCCAGTTAATGTCTGGGCTATACACGGAGCCTCTTGAATAAACCCTTGATCTTGGGTGGTTTCTCATCTCTGAAGAGCTGGAGGCAAGAACCATCCTGGTCAGAGCAAGCAGACTTGGACAGCATGGTACCTCTTGTGCTGCTGTGGACGGTCCAACACACTAAGAGGTCACATCCCCATGTGGTTTCCCTCCACCCCATGCAACCTCTGTACCTTGCTCTTCTTGTGATCTGGGAGCCCCGGATGTGCCTCTGCTCCCCATTCACCAGGGTAGAGAGGCTGGAAGTAGATGGGCCAGACCAAATGTACGAGACTGCTAGGGAGGTCTCCCAGGGATACCTTTCAGTCAACAGCCAGTAAACTTAGCTTAATGCTTGGATTACACATAAAATACATAGTTACGATGCTTGGGAGTACACCGGCACAAAGCAGCTCCATGTTCCCCTACCCCAGACATTCAAGCTGCAAGGCTGTAGCTAGGGCCAGTGAGGTTAGCCCCAGAGGTGTCTCTCTGTAGAGAGACCAGCACCGAATCTGACCATGATGGGCTTGGATCTGGTACCTTTCACAAAAGGCAAATCCACTTCCATCATCTCTTCCTTGGTGCTGGTGCTGGAGGCCCAAGGCTTGACATCTTCTTGGTCATCGCCCTCCTCCTTGAACAGCCAGCCTGAGTGGGCCAGGGGCAGCTGAACTGGCTTGTTCCGGATGTCATTCCTCAAGTGTGGGTCATCAAGGAACTGAAAGAGGAAAGCAGGAGAAGGAGAAGAGTCAGACTGCACAATATCCCTCAGTGCCGGAGACAGGAGAGCTATGCCAGGCAGGATTTATCAGGGCCACCAGACAGAGAGAGGACCAATACTTCAGATAAGGCACAGTACGCTCCCAATGCGGGTAGGCACTATCCCCACCTCCCAGACAGGGAAACTGAGGTACAGAGGAGAAGTGAGTGATCACTGATATAGTGAGTCAACAGCAGAGCTAAGGATAGAACCCAGGAATCCTGCCTGCCCGTCCTGAATACCAACCACATCCAGATACAGATGACACAGAGTCATAGGATTACATTAAGACTACTTGGTCTGATCTGCGTACATGCCAACAACACAGGAGTCAGTGAGAGCTGTCTGTGGCTGCTGCAGGAACGGGCGACTTGAGTATCCTCTCCTCTCCACGAGGCAGCGAAGTCAGTAGAGTAACCTGCGGGGAGCCTGAAGTTCCTGCTGCTGGGTGCAGAAACTGACCCTTGGAGAGCAACAGGGACGCCCTCTCTGGGGAAACAGCCACTAGGCGGCTTGCTGGCGTGGCTGGAACTGGGGACTCCCAGACTACTGAACGTCAGGGAACTAAAAGCCCTGAACTCCCTTCCCTTCCTCCTCCCCCCCACCCCGCAGCAGAACAATCCTGGAGTAGGTTCTTCCATTCCAGCAGGTTGGAGAACTACAGCCCTGCATCCCAGATGGTGCTGCCCACTCCTCCAAGCCTTGCTTACATCATCCTTTTCCAGCATTCGCAGGATCTGTTTGGTCTCCTCGTCCGTCTCCCTCTTCTCTTTCTTTATGTTGATGATGTGGGAAGGTCCGAAGTCTGACATGTCCACAGTCTTATCCCAGGTGCCTGTGTGGAAGAGAAGGAGAGCACAGGAATGAAAGTTTGGAACGGGGATAATCCCTTTGTTGAACACTGTACTTCCATCCTCTTTTCCTTGGAGTGAATTAAGTGGCTCTGGATTCAGAGCCCTGCAGACTGGGATCCCCTTGTTCAACTAGCATAGAACAGCACAGGCAGAGCAAGCTTCTCCACAACACTAGTCTACCAATGTGCCTCCACCCTGACCTAGAGGAACTGCACCTCCGGGGAGAAAGAGTATTTTAGGCTAGTCTACTCTACAACAGTTAGCTCAATTACTACAGGAGTTCACCTAGCTTGAGTGAGCGTGGTCACATTGAAAAACACTCAGATTAGACAGAGTGATTGCATTCAGCACCATGACTGCATCAGCTGATGAGTTGTTGTAACTCAGGCTGCTACATCCCCACTGCATTAGCAGCATCTCAGCATCAATCCACACCCTCCTAACAGCTCAGCTAGCTGGCTCGACGTTAAAGCACCACTTATCTTGAGCTAGATGTGTGGATGCACATGGGAGACAGGACAGGGACAACACTCATGTTACAGCTTGAACTCACACTGCTGTGAAGACAAGGCCTCACTCTCCAACCAGGGAAGATTCTCCAGTCTTGACTTCCCTGAGTGCCAGCGACTTGTGCAACATGGACATCTGTCCACTAGGAACTGCACTGAGACCACCATACAGTCAAGTTGAACAGCAGTGACTTTCATGGGCTGGACTGAAACCGGTAACCTTGTGGTGAAGAGCTCTCTTTCCCCAGCGTGGATCACTGAGCCAATCCAAACCTCACATTTCAAACCTTTGCATAAAGGCGGTGCCAGTGTAAACAAACCATCTACCCATGGACAGTACCTTCCATCCCCAAGTGCTTTAACAATCTTGACACAAAGATACACACAAGACGAACACTGGGATCATTGAAGTTGCCACTGAAATGCAGCCATTTCTCCCCATCACTGGCCTTAGCTGTGAATCATCTCCAAGGAGGAGTAGCAAAGCAGATGAGAGACTGTGGGAAAAACTGGCTTCTGTGATACCTTCCAGTCCCCACCCCCATAAGTGCTGTTCACACTGCACTGCTACTAACAGTACCTTTCTTCTTCATCATTTCCGCTGGGCCTTGCTCGAAGATGGAGTGGGACTGAATGACCTCCGGCCTCCCTCTGCCTCGCCCGTGGCCATCTCGCTGCCGATCCCGATCTCTCTCTTTCTTCTCCTTCTTGATGGAGATATCCTCTTTTGGCCTGGAGGAAAAGGTTTGATGGGGGTAATATTGTTTATTGCAAGCTTAAAATGCCCCTGCTAAACCCTAACGCAGATGAAATGATCCACTCTCACATCTTATAATGTGAGTACGTACATACAGAAGATGCCAGAGTATTTTACAAACCGTCTATAGCGGTCACTGAAATGCAGCCACCTCTGCAGTGGAACGTGGAGGCTGTTTAATAGTGCACAGCAACCAGTACATATTAATTCTTGGTTTAGACTACCACATCCCACTCCACTGAGACAGTGTAAGGTGGTCACTTACTCTTCTTTGATCTTCCTGCTGATTATGTTGGGGGTGAAAGTTTTCTGCAAAACAAAAAATGATCAAGTCACTTCAGAAAGTGCCAAATATAAGCCACAGAAACCAAAGGGGAAACCAAACCCACCATCTGCTGCTGAGCTCTGAACATGGTGCTAGATCCCACAAGGTGCTGAGACCCCCTCAGGTCCCACTGATTTCAGTAGGCATTGAAGGGAGTCAGGCCCTGGACCCTTGATGTAAATCTTGCCTTCTGGAGGTGCTTTGCATCAGTCCCTTGTTTTATCAAGACCCAATAGGTTCTCCCCACCAGAGGTGCTGTTTACAAGTCATCTTATGCACAGGCTCCCGAACGTCTGCCTAGGCTCTGACTATTCCAGCATTTATGGATGAAAGATGCTTTACAACAGGAGTGAGGAAGCTGGCCCATAACCAGTCTGGCTGTAGTACAGACACAGCCAGTGCAGTGTGTCCTGTACAGCCCCCTGCCCCGTTGCCTCAACGGAAGGTGCAAGCCCCAGTTACACAAATTGCTCACGTGGCATCCAGAGTGGGCTAGCAGGCAGCCTTTGAAAGAAGAGGTCACAGAGGACATGGAAACATGCAAGGTCACATCCAGGCTGCCAGTTCAAAACACAACAACGCTGTTTATCTAAGGCTTGTTTTCCAAGTTCTCTTCAGACATTAACTGATTAACCCTCACATCCCAACCTATAAGGCAAGTAGATAAGTATTCCCCCATTTTCCAGATGGGGAAAAAGGAAACAGAAAGAGTGATGTGACCAAGGCCTCAGAAGTAGTCAGTGTCAGAGCAGGGAATAGAACAAGGAGTTATGACTGCAGAGACCCTTGCTCCAACAACTACACGACACAGGAACTGCCATATCAGATCACACCAGTGGGCAGTCTAGTGTGGTATTCTGTCTCCACCTTATCAGATGCTTCAAAGGAAAGTGTAAACCACCCCAATATGGACAACTTTCTTCTTAACCCAAGCAGTTAATGTTTAGCTTATGCCCCTTCTTCCAGCCGAGACAGGCAGAAAGGTACAAAAAAATAAGTTGACACTGAAATTATTGTAATAAAAATCTGGTCTCTAAGGTCTTTAATTTTAGGAGACATCTTTCCTTAAGACTCCAAAAAGGAGCCAAGAACAATTAGCAGCATCCCTCAAAAAAGTGTCACTGCAGAACCACTAAGCACATCCGCTGAGGGTGCTAACCCTTCGGGGCAGGGCCCATGGGTCCTTGATTCTCAGTACAGCATCAGTCATGGATACCCAAGGCCAGATCTGGCCCATGGTAAAGTCAGTGGTACTGAGCCTGGTGGGTGCAGGATCAGGTTCTATAATAATGATCAAATTTATTCTATTGGCCACTTATTTGGTTAAAGAAAGTCTGGAGGGCAGTCTTCTCTGTGCAATTGGGGACACTTGCCTTTTTTACTCCTCCAAGGGTGAGGTCTCGGGAACGGATGGAGGGGAGGCGCCCAGGGGTAATGGGGGTGGCAGGTCTCCTCCCGATCAGCCCTCGCGCCCCGGTGAGTCCAGGCCGATGGCTGCCTGGGTTTCCAGCATCGTTGCCTGAACTCCCCTCCGACATCCTTTCCCGTTACCTGGGGAGGAGAAACATCAGAGGGAACAACACAGCTGAAACTCCCAGCAACCCAAAGAGCTGACACTGGAAACCCATTTCCTGAGCCGGATGGAATGGAGGAAGTGCTACAGATATGCCAGCTCCCAAAAGGGGATCAGAAATAAAGCCCACATATCCAGCCCTCACTAGATCAGAGCTCAGACCCACCCTCCACCTGGAACCTTTGCTATACAGGGACTCAAATACCCCCTCATTCCTCTCACTACACAGGGGTTTTGGCCCTTTTGCTTCTTCCCAGATGCAGGGGCACAATTACCTCCAGAGTCCACGCCATAAGGGAACTCCCCCTCTCGACAGGGAGAGGCGACCCCCTTTCTTCAGACCCTTCACTGCAGGGGCTCCAGACCCCACCCAGCATAGAACTCAGACATCCCCGTCAAGGCTCCCCTCCATCTCCAGGCTCCCCCGCCCCCATAGGGGACTCAGACCCCAGCCTCCATCTCCCGGCACCCCCCCCCCCACAGGGACTCAGACCCCACCCCACCCCCCATCTCCCGGCACCCCCCCCCCCAACAGGGACTCAGACCCCCCCCCCCCACGCCCCATCTCCAAGCATCCCCCTGCCCCCCATAGGGGACTCAGACCTCCCCCATCTCCAAGCACCCCTCTGCCCCCCATAGGGGACTCAGACCCCGCCCCCCGTCTCCAGGCACATCCCCCCCAGTGGGCTCAGACTCTACCCCTGGACACGCCCTCTCCATAGGGGGCTCAATCCCCCCCCGACCCCAGCCCTTACTTGTTACCTAACCCGGCCTCCTCCAGCAGCAGCAGCCCCTGGCGGATTGACCTTTTAACTCTAGCCCGCATGCGTGCGGCGTGCGTCCGCCAGCCGCCATCTTGGTGAGGGGCAGACAAACCGGAAGGACGCCCGCCTCTGCCGCGGCGCCGCCATCTTTGTGAGGGGCGACCTCTGGCGTGGGATGGGGGGGTCGCCATCTTTGTGAGGGGCGTCCTCTGGCGTAGGCGGGGCCGCCATCTTTGTGAGGGGCGCCCACTGTCTTGGGGCAATGAGAGCTGCTAGTGAGCAAGGGAGGGAAACTGAGGCAGAGAGCTGCGACTTGCCTGGATGGCAAAGGAAATAAGTGGGCACATCAAGCACAGAACCCAGGAATCTGGATCCTCAGTCCCCCACTCACTCCCCGCCCACTCTTGGGATTGGCACCTATGTATGCCGACCCCACACCATCACCCTGCCAACGCCCTAGACCCCCCTGGCAGCTCCGTGCCATTGCTCAGAATTGTCCCAGGGACTGTCACTAGCACCAGTCCCTGGGCCGAGGGAGGGAAATGCTGCCAGCAGCTTCCCTCTGTTGCCAACGCTTGTGATTTTTATTGCAAGGCTTGCGATATTTACTGTTTTTCTTAAAAGCCCCAGCTCCTGGAGGACACTGATTACATGAGATTTCACTGATCTTTTTTAATTTAAAAGAAAAAAAAATCACATTTCTAGCTTTGGTTGTGGAGAAAATCTTAAGAATGTGACTCGAATGCATTTCAAAGGCTCCAAACACATTTTTAAAAAAAATCTCATGACTTTTAGGCCACTCTCATGATTTCCTCAGGGATTGTCTCGTGATTTTTGAATGCTTGGGGTTGGAAATACTTGCAGCTGCAATTTTGCACCCACACAGCTATACACGCAGACACTATTCGGCAGACACTCTTTACAGCGCTGTGATGTCTAATTACCTGATTTCCAGGAGGCAGCTATGTGTCAAAGTGTGGTACATCCAATTATTTGACCCCATAAAACTGGGTCTGCAGTTATTTGCTGGAGAAAAATCTGAAGCTGCTTTTCAAAATCAAACTCCAGCTCTCTAAAAAAAATAAAACTGTCCTTGGCTCCTGTCCATGGCTGCTGCCTGCTAGGAAACAGCCTCAGGTATCACTTCACTAGTGCTGAGTGAAAATAGAAAAATCTATAGTGTTTCTGGGTTTTAATTTAACACCTCTGCAGGAGGGGAAGGACATAGGCAATGAAAGTGGGATCTCTAGGCCTAAGGGAAAATCCTGCTAGCTGAAATTATTGCTATCAAATTCATTTTCACACAAAGATAAAGGTGTTTTTTGAAACCAGTTCCTCAGAAATAAAAGGCTTCTTCATTACATCCATTGTGCCATGAAACTGCAGTAATGGAGCATGTTAAACACTTGAGGGGAAGAGCCGTAAATTGAAGACGATGCTGCTGCAGTCATCCCGCGTGCACCTCCGTATGCCTTTGTCCTGTTTCCTGAAGTATACACACCATCCCTACGGCAATTCTGCTTGTACGGTCACCCCCCAATGTACTGTTATACCCATTAACTGGAGGGAAGGGAGAATTCATTTTGCCAAGATTTGCCATTTGAAAATCGTGTGTTCTAGATTTAGAACAGGACTTCTGAGGCTCGGCTTATTAGCTCTGCCCAAACACAAATTTTGGACTGTTATGTGATTTCCTTTGTTAAATTTTGTTTTGTAAGAGGCCTAGAAACCAGAATATCTATTGTCTGCATAGCACAGGCTTTCTTTTAATTAGAAACAGATGCATGGGTCAAACTCTGATTTCACTTTCCTTAGTGTAAATCTGGAGTAACTCCATTGAAACAAATAGAGAGATCCCATGTTGACACTGGTGTAAAGGAGATCAGCATTCGGCTCATCATTCTCAATAATAGTTCTCTTGGAAAATAAAGGTATAAATGGGACCAGTTCAATGGACTATGCTGATTTACATCAGCTGAGAATCCACCCACTGGTGCCTAGTTAGACAGACATTTTGCAAAACTCACAAAAATTTCACAAAGCCACACTTACAAAAAAACTTTCTAGAGATTGGACAAACCCTCAAGCCCCTCTAGATTCACCCTTTCCTAATTACCTGTAATTTTCATTATGCACTATAGGCAGGGAACAGAACACAGAGAGGAAATTTTAGTTTTGCTTGTTCAAAACAAGCTGATGATAGCCATGCCCAATTACAAACCATTCAGAACAGTCCCATCTGCTCCTCAGGTGAATTCTTCCCTGTACCACAGGCCAGTCTAAGGCCTATGAACCACTTTGGGCCCACTGAATACGAATTAATGGGTACATTTCACCATTCCAGAAGAGAGAGATCTAGGGTCAGCTTGGTTCAGGCCTGAGCTGTTTCCTACCTCTGTACTCCTACTCAGACATACACACACACACAGGCAAATCATAGCAGGCCAACACACATCACTAAATCCATGTGAGTTGTAAGTTTGTGCTACTTACATGCTGAGGGAACACAAGTTGTAGCAGGAAAAGCAAAAGGAGGATGTGAGATAAAGAGTGGAGGAAACTATAAGCTCTTTGGGTCAGAGATATCTTTTTGTTTTGCGTTTGTACAGCACCTAGCACAATGGGGTCCTGGTACATGGCTGGTCCTAGGCACTATAGTAAATAAATAATAATAATTAATAATGGGACCAATTTACCTTAACCCTCCACGTGCCCGCTTGCTGGCTGCTTTCCCTTCTATGTCAGTGGCATCCATTTCTCTCAAACGCTGCCTCCATTACACTGAAGTAAATATGAAGCAAGGACTTCAGTGGAGTTGCTCAGTTCAGTGTAACTGATAGAAGGATCTATCCCTAAACCTCTTCCTCCTCCTCTGTCTGGGAAAGGCTGGGAAAACTGATAGTGCCTCTGCCTCACCTGAAGGTCATTGGACTTGTGCTCTGTCAGGTCAAGGTAGGGATGGAGTTTCAGATGCAGATCAAGGACCCTCTGGTGAAAACACCCTGCCCCCAGCTCTTGGATGAACCCAGCTGATCTCAACTGCACAGGGATAACACAAGCAGAGAGATGGTGCCCAAGGTATCTAAGTGCCAAATCAATCCACATGCATAAGCAGCTGCATATGTATGCAAATACTCACACACATGGAGATTCACACAAGCAGGCTCACTGAGATGATCACTCTCCTGCACCCCTCACACCTGCTCTCTCCCTGCCCCCCCATTCTGCTCCCTGGCAATGAGCCTAGGGCTGAGGGAAGCTTGGACAGGTGAACTATCTTTTGGCAGCATTGCAAGTTCCGCCATGCTCTGGCTCTGACAGAGAGGACAGTGACAGAGAGAGATCATTACGGGCTCTGCCGGGCAGCTGTGGGAGCATCCCGACTGGCTGAGTGCCCTTGGATTGCTGACAGCTAGATGGATGATGTAATTACCAGCATATCGGTTACCTCTATTCAGCGTGCTACTGACCGGGTCCCAGCTGCAGCCCAGGGGATGCTGCTCTGCTGTGGGGTCAGGGAAGAGAACGGAGATATTTCCATTCAACCTGAAATCCCTTCACTTGACCATCTGTCTTTCCATGCAAGCCATTGGGAATTTGAAATTTTTCTGCCACGTGGGCAGGGAAAATCCAGCATCCACAGGGTCTCCCTCCTCCACTCCCCAAGATCTCTCTGCAAGTTTTATTGCACTCTCTGCACCGGGAGGAGCACTGGTTCAGCAGCCACGATTGTGAGGGGCCTTCCAGCTGAGGAACTCAAAAATGCTACATAAGACTGGCTGCCTACACAAGATGGCTCAGGCAAACACAACTTATGGAACTCAATACTGACGTCATGGTGAAACTGTAATCAAGAGGAGGGCAGTCTAGATAATCTGCTGGCCCCTTCTGACCTTAAACTATATGAATCAAACACCCCCTTCCCAGAACTGGGAACAGAAGCCAGGAATCCTGACGATTATCCCACTCTAGTCACTAGGTTAGTGCATCTGAAATGGGAGGTTGCAACCCCAAGGTGGAGCAGGGGTCATGAAGCATTGAAAATTTTACTACAATTAGAAAGCAAAGAAAAATCTTGCTTCTCCACTCCCCACACAAATATGTCCTGCCAACCTCTCGAGACACACACACAAATACATTCTATGGCTTATGTTGTTATCATCCATACATTTTTAATTCTTTTTTTATGTAAATGTAAGTGGATCATGAACATTTTTTATTTTGAATATGGGGTCGCCAGCCTGAGAAGGTTGAGAATCCAACCAAGTTAGCAATTTCCAGTTAATCAGTAAGCATCCAGGTGTGAATAGGGTCCGGGCTGGCGGTATAAATGCAACCATGGCTCCTAAAGCTGGTCAAATATATTGCAGCTGCAACTCCTGCCAAACCAGTGACTGAGTCTAGGCCATTCTTCCGAAGTTTCCGATAAGGATTCAGCGTTGCTTAGTGATCACCAGTCTCTCCCCATCTTCGGTAGCATGCTTGCAGCACTTGTCATGCTTCTGCACCCATCCCAAGGCTGCATTCCCCTCCCTGCCCTACAGCCTCCTGTTGTTGTGATCCCCACCCTCCACCCTGGGAAAAGCCTCTATAATTTCACATTGCTGTCCCTGCACAGCGGAGGCTGCAGCTTGGGGAAGCTAGGCAGGGAACGTGGTTGCTCATCACCTGATGCTTTGCAGCCTGAGACACGATTGGCCGAGAAGGACTGTATTTTTTTTCTCCTCAGTGCTGCTTTGATTTTTTTTTCCTCTTCTTTAGGGTGTCTGCTGTTTGCTAGCGTTTGCAAGAGTCTGGGCAGCAGCAAGCAGCAGCGGCAGCCCAGCCTGAGACAGGGAGCAGGCGGCTGCATGGGAAGCAGCAGCACCTAGCTGGAGAGACTGCTTTTGCAGCCAAATTTCCCTGAAACAGAAACCTCACCCCCATCTGTGTGTCTGACACACACTTAATACACAAGGCAGCCACGCTAACTTCTTAGCGTCAGAGATTCCCTGTGGAGACAGGTAAGGAGCTTTTACCTTGAACTATGGGATGGGGGGAGGGGTGTGGTTCTGAGCACCAGATCAGGAATCATGAACTCCTGAGTGCTGAACCCAGCTCTGACACTGACTCACTGTGTGGCCTTGGGCAAGTCACTTATGCCTCTGTTTCCTCATTTGTAAAATGGGACCAAGAAATTCCTCCCTCCCAGGGATTAATCAGTCAAGTCTAGTGAAGTGCATGGAGGAGGGGAAGTGCTAGGTAAGTGTTACTAGAGAGGATGGTGCTGGGGAACTCAAGCCTGCTTCAGAAGTCCTGACGCAGGAAAAGTCCCCTTATAATAAAACAGTACAGTAGGGGAAGGGAGGTTAAGCAGCCCAGGCATGGGCCCATCTGTCAATCTCTCCAAGCCCTGGAGACTTCACTGTACCCAGGCTTTGAGAAGGCAGCTGTACCTGTCAGGCTGCTTTTCATTGTCCCCAAGGAAACGACCTTCTCTTTTCCTCATGACGCAGCCCATCTGAGCGGGGAAGGTTGGAGAACTTTAACTAGGTTTCCATGAATAGGAGCTTATGTGCCATGCAGATCTGCCAGCCCGTGACAGCCTGTTAAAAAGGCTGCCACTGGCGACCAGATTGGTGGGTCTGTGTGGGTGTGCATAGATGTGTGTGTGTGTGGGCGGGGGGGGGGAAACATGTATGTGTTAATGGGTGTCTGTGAGTGAGTGGCTGTTTGCATGATGAATGTGCATATGGAGCATATGGGGGTGGCTGTGAATGGGGGTGTATGTACTATGTGTACATGGTTGCATGGTCTGTATGCAAGTATATGGGTGTAGGATAGTTATGTATGCATGTTGATGGATGTCTGTGTGTGAGTATGATTCATGCACGCGTGTTGTTTTCTCTGTGTTTGCATGTATGTATTTGTGTATGAATGCATGTGGGCATGTGTCTGTATGGGGATGTGTTGTACGTATATATGTTTAGAGGTGATTGTGAGCAGATGCGTATGTATTTGTGTGCACATGGCTGTGAATGGATGTGTTATGAGTGTATACATGGGTGTTCTTGTGAGTGTGTGCATGGCTGCATAATCTGTGTGTGCTTGTGCATGGGGGGGGTTGTGAATATGTGCAAGTGAACGGGTGTGTAAGTAGGCATACATATGTTTGTGTTGACTGAACTTGTGTGTATGCAGTTAGAAGTGTGTGTGTGGCTGTGTGCACTAATGTGAGCTGGTGTGTTCGTATCTGTAGTGGTGTGTGTGTGTGTATACTGTGTGAATGGGTGTGTATTTGTGGGTATGTATGTGGCTGTGCATATACGTATGTATAATATCTCTGTGCCTGTGGATGGGCGGTGGTGTGGATGTATGCATGCGTAGGTGGCTGTCATATGCATGTGCCTGCGTGTGAGTACGCTTGCATGTGGGTGCAGGGGTTGTGAGGGTGGTTGTAAGCCGCAGTCTCAACCTGCCTGCACTCATCTCTGGGGCTGGGTTTGCCTGATGGTAACATGCTGCCTTTGGTGACCTTGGTTCCCAACAGCTCAGGTTCTCTAGCTCCTTGCAGGCTCTGCTCCTGGAATTACTCTGACTGCTATAGCCCAGGGGATGCAGGGGACCGTTGCTTTCCTAAAGGCAGCCAGTAGAAACCCTAGGCCTCCCACCCAGCCAAGCTGTTAAACAGCTGGGAGCCCATCTCTCTCACCCTCCTGCTCCAGCCCCCTGATTTGACTCAGACAGGTGAAAATGGAGCCAGCTGTTCGGAGGGAGGACGGGGAGGGGGGCTGTAAGGAAACAGTGTGAGTGGCTGATGGAGGGAGAAGGGCTGGAGTTCAAAGGGGCAGAGATGCAGGGGAATAAGCCAAGGAGGTCAGCATTGTCCCCATCATGAGGAAGGGGTTTGGGACAAGCTGGATTTACGTCCCACAACCTTGGTCCCTTCTTTCGAAGTGGCATTCACATCAGAGGCAGGCTGCTAGGCTTGTTCTGCATCAGTCCCTGAGGAGACCAGCGCCCTCCCCACTCCTCCCACACACATTCTGCTCTTCCCTGGCTCCCTCCATGCCCTGCCTTGGATCTGGGCTGTAAGCGTGGGAGCTGTTTTCCTTGAGTGGTGGCCCAGACTCCTCAGTCCCCTTTAATCAAGTGGCTTCGAATGTACAAATCAGAGGTTGGAATGGAGCCCTCTTTGATTGCAGAGGGGGTGAAACGGGTGTGCACGATTACGTGAGTGTGTGCATGCACGTGTGCATCTCTGTTCACACCCCAGTCCAGCTCTTCCTTTGCCTGTGCATAGCGTGGGTATCTCTTTCCTCTGAGCATGTGTGAGCGTCTCTGCATGAGGGTGTCTCTGTCTCTGTATATTTCTTTCTGTGAACAGGCACGGGGAAGGTGTAACAGCTGCTTCTGTGCCTTCCTCTAGCCCTCTGTGCCTGCGTGTACACCTCACCCATGTGCCTGCCTCTCTTAATACATGTAATTGTGCATTGCTCCCTGAGTGTGCAGGGAGATAAAGTGATAGCTACACGTGTGCATATGTATGTGTCTCCATTTCTGTATGTGTCTGTATGTCTTTTTGTACATGCATATTGGCACCTCTCTTTTTGGCTGTGTACAAAGATAAGTTGATAGCTTAACATGTATGTGCTTCCATTTGCCCCGTTCCTGTGTGTGCATCTCTTTCTTGCTGTCTTGCTTTCTTTGTGTGTGCATCCCCATGCGGGTCTGCATACACAAAAGCAAAGCAATAGCTTCACATGTGTGTACCAGCATCTCCCTGGGTATGTGTTTTCTTCTCTGTTACTGGACATATATGTGTAGTGCTATTCACTTGTGCTTCCTTCGCACAAAAACGTGTGCATCTCTTTTTCTGTGACAGCTACACACACAGTTGTGTATTTTTCTGTGCATGGGTCTCGGTCACTGTTCATGCATATGCATCCCCATTTGTGTATGTGTCTCTTCCCCATACATGCCTGCATATCTTTTCCTATTAACAGAGAAAAGCAATTATTTGGACATGTGTATCTGTATATGTCTGTAGGTTCATATGTGTGCTTCGCCGTACATGTCTATACACCTCTGCATAGACAAAATAATAACTTTGCATGCATGTATGAAGTGGCTGTCTCTCTGTATGCCTTCACGTCTGAACACTGCCATGCATGTTCCCTCTTTTTGTTCACTTCTCTGTATCTGAGGATGTATCTTGTTGTCCCTTAGGAATATCTCCATTTGCACATGCACCTTTTTCTCTGTCCCACGCTCTGTGGATCGCCATACATGCCTTCACGCCTCTGCATGAGTGGGAGAGCTGCATGCACTTATGACTAACTTCGCATGTGCCCATGTGCATCAGACTAGCTGAACAGCCTGCGATGCATTCTTCAAACGCCACTTATTAAATGGAGCTAAAAATGGATTGAAACATCACGCTAATTGTTGCCTAAGACCCATCCAATCTGGCCTTCCAAACCCCCTCACTGAGCCCTGTTGTCAAGGTCTGCGTAATACAATCACATATAAACATTGCACCAAATTTGACCCCAGGGCTGCAGAGTAAACTTGTTTGGTGGCACCCAAGCATGATGAGACGTGTGTGCGCAAGGTGTGCGGGTGTGTATCTTTTCCCTTCCAAAACATAGCCTCTCTATATGCACCATGTCGGGGTTCCTCACTCGACCCGTGGCTTGTGCTGTGTTAATGCTGGGGAACCCAGGGATCACCCTGCTAAAGGGAATGTAGGACATGTCCTCTTATCAGACACACACAGCTGAAGAGCTCCGTGTCCCCAGCTGTGCACTCCACATGCTCCGTAGCAAGAGCCGCTTGTACATTCAATGCAGGTCAGGACCTGTACTAGAGACGCTGGCTGAGTGGCTTCCAATGGTGTGTGGCATTCCTTGGGACAGCCAGATCCCTGGGGAGTGCTTTCCAAAAGGAGAGCAGCAGGCACTTGCTCCTGACAGTATTTTGTGCTGTGCTAAGCCCCCCGCTCAGCACTGAGCTGTGTCTCCGAGTTAGCTGGACGCTGACAGCTTCCCTGCGTGGCGGCTGCAGAAGCACATTTCACTTCAGCTCACTCATCCAACCAGCCTCCAGCTCCTTCTCTCCATCTATTCTTGGGCTGTAAGAGCTCTGGGGCAGAGGCCTGGTCAGCTCTGAGTTTGGTAAGGTGCATTGGCCAAGCTCCACCCAGGCGCATCAGCAGCTTCTGTTCCCTGTCCCCACTACCTCCTCTCTTGTCCCATCCACCACCTCCTCTTTCTCTCCATCTGCTCCTGAATACCAGGCTCCAAGCCTCCCTCCCATTGTGTCTGGATTCCTGGCAGTGCTTTCCCCCACTAAGAACAGGTTGAGCAGGGAGCCTGAAGCAGCCACATTAAGGGGTCACTAATTTTTATCCCTCCTGCTGCCTTCACCTTTCCCTTATGACTGCCATTGCCTCCTCCCTCCATATACCAGAGGCAAGAACAGCCAGGCTGAGCAATATCTCTCCAATTTCTTCCTCCTGCATCCTCTGTCACCCTGAAAAAGATGGGGCCAAAGGGCTGAGCTTTTAGCATACCTGCTGCAGCTGCTTCGAAGCCAAATTCGACCACAATCTAAATAATGCTTAGTCCTGCCGTAAATGCAGGGGCCTGGACTAGATGACCTCTCAAGGTCCCTTCTAGTCCTATGATTCTATCCGGAAGTGCTGAACTTCCTCTCCTTGGACCGTATCAAGCTGCAGAGAGATAAGCCTCTCCCAGCAGGAGGAAAATGGCATCAGAGTGTGACTGGAACTGTGAATCCGTACAGAGTTCTCGGTGGACAGCAGTGGCTATTAAGCCTACCGACCACCACAACTTCCTCCCCTTCACTTGCCAGCAGCCTCAGCAGAGAGGCCAAAGGGACTGCGGCATGGCGGCTGGACTCCCCTCTGGCCCTAGAGAGAGTCTTTGGCCATCGGACCTGAAGACTCTGGGCCTTGCTCTCCGCCAGTGCTGCCAGCCCGGCATAGTTCACCAGGGCTAAATTCACTCAAGAGAAAGGGAGAAAAGAGTGAATAGAGCAAAGAAAAATACTGGTATTGTGCAGGGGTGGTGAGTGGATGGAGCCGTGCTGGAGCTGAGCAGGGCTGAGAGGGTGCTGATGAATTGTTTCCTGGAGCCTTGCATCCGGCCTTCGGCCTCGATCACAATACACATCGCTGTTCATTAAACTGGCCAGGTTTGGACTGCAGTGGGTTTAAAGAACCATGTTAATAGCCCTTCCAGATCCCCAGGGATCGGTCTGTGAGAAAACAGCACAGCTGAGACCGGCAGCAGCCGCTGGCTATTTATCAGCAAGTGCTTCACACTGATTGGGCTCCCATCCCCATGGGGCTGTGGCTTTCAGAGCTTTCTGCCCATACCAGGGTGGTTGGCAGGAGAATGCAGCCCGCAGAGATTTAGGGTTGGGGATTATCTCCCACTCAGTCACTACCAGCACCGTGTCCACAAGAGACTCAGGCTGCTTCTCCGGTCCCCTGATTGCTCCCGCCCATGTGCATGATGGTTTTGTAGTCATGCAGACACATCCTGGGGCTACTCACCAGGTTATTATTGTAAGGTTGCTCACAAGGGCGGTGTGTGTCGATTGGTTGTTATTGTAGGGTTGCTCATGAACTGTGCGCACCGATTGGTTAATATTGTAGCGTTGCTCCTGTGCTGTGCACTCTGGCTGGTTGTTACTGCTAGGTTTTTCACCAGTGCTCTGCACCTTAGTTGGTTTTTTATTGCAGGATTGCCTACAAATTCTGTGCATATTGGTTGGTTGTTATTGTCTAGTTGCTTTGCTCACCAGTTGGTTATTATTGTGGGGCTGCTCATATGTGCTAAGTTGATGCCTGGATTCATCTTCTCTTTCCCCCCACCCTATTAAAAAGAGTTTGGGGCCCTTTGGCTTTGTTGCATGCAGAGAAGCAAACAAAAGAGGCCCCACACAGGTCTTTGTTAACCATGGCACTGACCCTCTAAAAGGTGCATCACCCAGGTAACAGCGGTGACCCTATTTACGAAGAATTTCTTTCTCCCCTCAGCTAGTGCCCTCCCTATGGTCGGATAGACTGCATCATTACAGGGTTAAATTCTGATGTGCTGAATTCTGAGAAATCGCAACAAAACGGGAAGGTGTGGGCTGTGCATCGGGCAGCTATAAATAAAAGCACCTGCTTCCCAAACACAAAGGAGCCATCACGGTGGGGAGGGGGAGAAAAGAAAGACAATTAGGAAAATTTGACATGAAACACACTGTGATCTTGCTGCAGGAACCTGGGCCCATGTGAGAGAGCAGGGGGTGGGAGGAGGGAAACGATGGAGCGGGGGAAGAGAAAAGAGACATTTGCAAATCTGTCCTTCTAAAGGCCACGTAGGATCCGTGGGGGAGCAGAAGCTGATCTTGCTAACAGAAGGAAACACCAAGGGATCTTTAATGACCACCGCAGCTTAGAGCTTGATTTTTACCTTTCATCTGAAAGCAGCTTTTCAATACTGACTCTAAGCGCCCCGTGTTGAATTGCCAGCACCGCTCTGTTCGCTCAGCAGCTCTCCCATCCGAACACTGACCAGGCCCAAACTTACTTAGCAGGGAAGGGCTCAGCCCCAGGCACTAAGAGCAAAGGCAAGGTGAACAAGGATCTTTAACAGCTAGTGATTCACCCAGTGCCCCTCCTCAGGTGAGCAGACCTGTTCTCCCCAGATAAGTGCCCCACCCTTTGAATCTGATTGCTCAGTTGTTTCCAAAGAAGCCAGAGCAATGTGAAGTGGATGTAAAACTCACCAGGGCCAATTCAGCCTGCTCCCAGGTATGCCCAGCCTGCTCAGCCAATAATACCTAACTAGGAGCCCTCCTCTGTCCCGTTTCATCTGAGCATCAATCTCAAAGCACTTGATAAACGTCAATGAATGGAATCTCCCTGTCCCCATGAAACAGTGCAGTAGCCCTTATCTCCACTGTACAGATGGGGAAACTGAGGCAGAGAGTGGGAGGGGGAAGCAACTTATCCATGATCAAACAACAAATTGGTGTCAGGGATAGAATCCAGACTAAACCCCAGAGGCCTGTCAGTGTTGGCTGGGCCTTGGTACAACGGCAGCTTTCCCTGTAGCACAAAGAGCTGGTGCGGGAGAACATTTACATGTAATTATACATTTCCCCAAGTCCTCTGTTGTTGTTTCTCTTCTGCCCTCCCACTCTCCCATCCCACGGTGAGCAAACAGCGCTGTCCCTTTAAAGAGAAACACCCAGATTACAAGGATTGCTTCTTGGCAGGGCGCCTGCTGCTCCGCCCAGGGAGCGCTGCAGGGGAAGAGCTCCCATCCCTCCCCAAGTCACATCTCTCCCTCCCCCTGGGCCAAGCTGGTGTAAGTGAACTCGCTCCTGATTTACACCTCCCTGTGTGAGTTTAGATTCTCATGCCTGGTGCATCATCTATGAAGGCCATAGACTTGGGTACCCTGCAAATGAAAGAGGCGTGGAAGAAATGATGTTGTGAAACCACTCCAGCTGGCCACACGTCAGCCCAGGGCTCAGCGTGCTGTGCAGATGTTGGGTGCTGGGCTTTTCTAAAAACGGGGCTCCCAGGATCACCGCGGGGGTGAAAGCTCCCAAAGCTGCCGATCAGCTGCCATCAGGAGCGAGTGATACATAGCAGAACTCACGTCATTAACAGGCCTCGTGTTGGGCTCATACTCAGAGAGAATCTGCCTATATTACCAATTGACCGGGTGCCCTTTTGCACACATGGCACACACACACGTTGTGTGAACACACACATTACGTCTGTGTCACGTGTACCCATGGGTCTGCCCACTGCACATCCATGCAACAGATGCTGTGGTCACGTGAATCCATGGCATCTGCTCACACACCGCATAGACTTGGTATGCGCATATTATAAACATACCATATACACAACACACACACTACCTGTGCACCACACAATCCCTTACTGTACAGTATCTGCACCCTGTGCACACCCATTCTTTGCACCCTGTACACACAGCAGATGCTGTTCACTTTCCTTTGCCTGATCCATGCCCAAAGCCCCGCATACATGTGCAATAAACTCCCACTTCCATTGAAACTGCAGCATATGGTCACCTGACATTGCACCCTGCCCTCCAGGCAATGAGAGCAATCCAGCTGCTTTAAGCACAGTGGAAAGCAGCACCTGAAATGACAAAGGGGAAGTTGAAACTGGGGGTTCCGCAGACAGCACACTGAGCCCCCTCTTGGCAGTCTTACACCTTCTCTAGCACCTGACATGCACAGCCCTCAGCCCCAGTGTTCTCCCTGCCTGCGATTCCTCTCGCCTTTAAAAAAAACCAACCCTCAAATCCCTCCTCTTTTCTTGCCTGTTGGCCTGGAGCCCCTTCCCTCCCCAGCACCATCTGCACGGAATCTGTCCCGCTCAAAGCTTGCACTATACTTGCTGGCACTGACACCTGCAAGGTGCCGGCTGCTCTGTTAAGCCTCCGTGTGGGCTGACACCCGCTCTTCAGCTGGCGCCATGGATTCAGATGGAATTAATTAGGGCTCTGATGAGAGGGCCACGTACTCAGGAGGAGAAAGAAAGAGAGAGAGAGAGAGGATGACAGAAGCTGGGGAATTGCTGCCTGAGTTACAGCTCTTTGGGCAGGGTTATTCTCTGCGTTGTCATTATTTGTAGTCTGGTAGCGCCAACTGAGACCGGGGCCCATGGTGCTGGGACCTGCACAAGGCATAGAGTCCGAGACGGTCCCTGCCACAAAGAGCTCACAACCTAGATAGAGGAGGCACACCAAGGAAGCATCAGTGCCCCCCTTCTACAGCAAGAGAATTGAGGCGCAGAGCGGGGAGGGGTCAGTTTTTCCCGTCCACGGCTAGGGCCACCTTTTCCGAAGTGCTCAGCAGGGGGACGTGCCAGCCATCTGGCGCCCATCAGGGGTGCCCACAGCACAGCCCTTTTGGAAATCTGACAGTAAGAGAGATATGTAAACCACGCAGGGAGTCCTGGGAGGGAATCCAGATCCCCCGAGCCCTGGGCCAGTGCATTAACCACAAGGTCAGCTTTCCTCTGCCACTGGGCTGTGTTCAGCCATTCCCAGGTTGGCTTTCTAGTCCGTTTCCTGCTCTTTCAGTTAGGGCTAGTATTTTCGCTCATCCTCGGAAGAGCTGCGGCCACAGGAGCTGCGCGTGCATCTGGATAGCTGTGTAAACATACCCTTCCAAGGAGTCCTTTCGCTCCTGTGCTGGGAGAGGGGTTGCCCCAGAGCACCCCCCAATTCTCACGGCTGGCGTGGGGAGCTGCAATGGAGTCCCATGCTGGGGCGGGGGGGTTCTGCCCGGGGGCTTGGTGCTAAACCTATTCTGGTCAAGGGAAGTCATTCCGTTGTCTCTAATGGGCTCGGGATCTGGTCATGAGACCAACTGATTTTATGGACTCTACCCCTTGGCTCCCCACCTCCACAATGACCCCCTCACTGTGCCATAGGAGCCAGGCGGGTTGGATCATGGAGCTGCTCTCCACCCCCCGCAGCATCGAGATCAACAACATCACCTGTGACTCCTTCCGGATCTCCTGGGCCATGGAGGGGGGAGACCTGGAGAGAGTCACCCACTACTTCATCGACCTCAACAAGAAGGAGAACAAGAACTCCAACAAATTCAAGCACAGGGTGAGTGGGGCGGAGGGGAGGGGACGTGGGCAGTGACTGGATGCTCATGGCTAGCCCAGGCCAACGAGCATCCTCCTTCGAGTACTCAGCCCAGCCTTGAGTCAGTCCCCGTGTAGCCCACTGGCTGTCATTGCTTCCTAGCGGCACAGCTGCATTTCTAAACCACAGAAGCCTCCAAATGGGGTCCCTTTGCCGGCAGCCTCAGTGGAGAACCCAATGGGTGCATGCCCTATGGAGCATGGAAGGGGTCCCTTCAGGGTGCGGCCTGGGATCATTGGTGGGGGCAACACGGATGACGCTGTGCCGGGTGCATCTGTGGGTGACATGAAGAGTCAGGTTCAAATCCAGGTCACACTCATGGCAAAATCCTTCACTGGGAGGAGGATTTGGATCTCAGCCCCTCGGACACTCAGCCTGCTAGCATTACCAGCCTGAGATGCCTGAGCCAGGCTTTAATGGAGCAAGAACGGCCTTTCCTCACCCAGCTCTGCTGTGACGTTCAAAGGTTATGCCTGGGTGTGAGGCCTGCTCCTGTGAACCAGGGAGAGGACGGGTGATGAAGCAGCTGCATGCTCCAAATCAATATGGAGAGGTGTGCTAAACGCACCCTCAAAAACATCACCAGAGGAGACAGGCAGTGAATTACTCACTCTTCCTTCTCTCTCTGGAACAGAGTTGCTAATTCAGGACCCTTTTAGCAGGATGGTTACCACGGTGATGCTATTTAATGTTAAACATTATTTTTTTCCCCGTTCCCAATAATAAGCTTCTTTTTCCCCCATGTCTCCTGACTTTTCAGCATTTGCTGTTGCCACAGAAACGGCACTGCATTGCACTGATGTTTTTGTGGCCTATCGACACGGCAATTTATTCCTTAAAACAAAGGTTTTCAGGACACCTCAGAGCTTATTTGGCTGTTTCCAGGACCCCATGAGATTTCTTTGCCCATCTTACGTGGAAGAGGAGTTGGGCACAACTCTTGTGGCGTGGGAGGTATATTGGAGCCTTAAGGGTGAACACACAGAAGGCGCCATCTCAGATGTTGCTTGAACAGAAAAATTACTATTCCATAGGACTGACTCCTATATTAATAGATACTACAGCATTCTGCAGTAACAAGTACTACAGTATTCTGCAGCATTGAATACCATGGTTGTAAATACTACAGTATCCATGGCCATCTATGGAATGGCAATAAATACTACAGTATTCTGCAATAATGAATGCCATGGTAATCATTACAATAATGGTCTGCAATAACAAATACTACAGTATTCCACTGCAGTGAATATCAGTCAATAAATACTACAGTATTTTGCAGTAACAAATACAACAGTAAACACCCTGGTCAAAAATTATTTTGCAGTAACAAGTACTAGAATATTCCACAGAGATTAATACCATGCGAATGAATGTTACAGTACTCTGCAGTAACAAATACTACAGTATTCCACTTCAGTAGATAGTATGGCAACAAATACCAAGTAACAGATACTCTGCCATGTACTACAGTAATGAATGCTATGGTGATGCTGGAATGCAGTGGTATTCTGTTATAGTGAATCCGGCCGTATCCTCTGTCAGTCTATGCTATATCAGAGCAACGAATCAGGAGTGACAGTTGTTTTACAGTAGTGGACACTGCAGCAATACACCAATAGATTTCCACACTAGTAGCTCATGCAGCTTACTGTACCGCAGCTTGTGGAGCCATGGCTTCTGTCCCTGTAAGAAACTAGGGTGGTTTTTAAGAAGAGTTTTCCCAAAGTCTCCATGACCTGCCTCTCTGTTCATCCCGGGCCGGCATGCGCTCCTGACGGGCATGCACGTCCTGTCTAGGGGAGCTGCTGCGTAAGGCCTTTGCAGACAGGCTGCTGGAGGCTCTGTCCAGATCAGCCTCTTGCGATGCTCAGTGGGTATTCCTGGCTGGGCGCTGAACGTCCCGTGCTGCCGGGGCCCGGGTCTCACGCTGCTCCAGGGAGGAGGCTCTGGGGTTGAGGGGGAGCACTAGCCACACTGCATCACTCCCAAGCACGGTATGTTTTTTTGCATCTGTGCCATGGCTCTTGGCCTCGGACAGGATGTCCCTACCAAGCTGGTGGCCAAGGCGGTCCCGCTGCCCATGACTGTGAGGGGCCACTGGTTCCTGAGCCCCCGGACAGAGTACAGCGTGGCCGTGCAGACGGCGGTGAAGCAGAGTGATGGGGAGTACCTGGTGTCCGGCTGGAGCGAGACCGTGGAGTTCTGCACGGGAGGTGAGTGTGCGCCGATGAGTCAGCCATAGCTGGGAGAGGAACCTCAGCCTCCTGGACCGTGCCCAGCGGTCTCAGACTGTGCTGAGTCCCTGCAGCCCCCATCCTGGGACAGGAATCTCCAGCCTGCTGCACTGCCGAGGGGGATCAGTTCTCAGAGCTGGGTTCACTGTGGACCCGTGTTGGATCTGCCCGGGGGGAAAAACTTTGCTGGCCTACGCTGTTTAGGCAAGGTCTGGGGAGTTCACGCTGCTTGTGCGAGCCCGGGGTGGGAGTGTCATGCTGCTTGAATCTTAAACGAGAACCGAGCTGTCCATGGGGTGCCCCCTTGGGCTCCAGACTCTCTGTGAAGCCATTTGTCTTAGCCAGCGACTGCTGCATGTCGGGCCGGCTGCCAGGTGTGTGGGAGGCTGGCACAGACCAGCTGCCATCTGTACGCTGCCTACAAATATATTTCCTTTCTCCTGCATGAGATAGGGTGGGAGCGGCAGGGATCATTGCTGCTCTGCTCTGTGCCAGGTTACAGCCTTTCCACTGATCCCCCCCACCTCCAGAGTGACAATCAGCAGAGGAGGGCTTTGTATGAACCCCTTCCCCTCCAAATTGGCAGGGAGCTCCCTGTTCCCCACTGATCCCCTGTCCTCTCAGTGCCGTGGGACAAGGGTGCTGCTAACTGGGGGCATCTCGTGCAAAGACCTCCCCCTTCCCGTCACGGGGCAGGAACCGATGGCAGGCTGTGCATGTTCTGGCGCAGGTGTGGACGGAAAAGGGCCAGAATAGGGGGATGGGTGCAGAGCAGCCCAGCGCTAAAGGCAGATAAAAGCAAGAGCAGGTGGGGGCTGCTGACTCTGAGGCAGAACAGAGGCTGCCGGGACGGAGGCGGGTGAGAGCTAGCAGAACCCCAATCCGTCTTGTGGAGCAACCGCGGAAGAGTGGGAGGCTTAGGGTGTGGGGGCCAGTCGCACCCTGAGGGGGAAGCAGGCTGCTGTCAGCTGGGGAAGCGGTGGGAACTGCTTGCAAAGGCAGGGAGGGAATAAAGGAAGGGGGCGCTGGCTGCAGCTATAGGAGGGAGGCAGAAAGATGGGAATGGGGAGCTGGCTGGTTGCCACGGCTGCAGCAGGGAAGCCAGCTAGCTGTGGGGGTGGGGCAGGGATGCGGGGGGGGGGGGCAAGGCTGGGGGGCACTGGGCTGTCAGGAAGATGGCTGGCTGGCTGTGGGGGGGAGCCCCGGCTGGTTGCAGTGGGGCGGGATGGGTAGGAGGGGAGCTGGCTATGAATGTCTCCCTCTGCCTTGCAGACTATGCTAAGGAGCACCTGGCCCAGCTTCAGGAGAAGGCTGAGCTCATCGCGGGCAGGATGCTCAGATTCTCTGTCTTCTATAGGAACCAGCATAAGGAATATTTCCAGCATGTCAGGTAACCCGCTCCCCAGCCCCGTTCCCCTGGTAGGGCCAGCACACACACCCAGCCTAGCAAATACAGGGGAGCTGGGGGAAGAAGCGCAGTCACCCCGAGATGTTTTCCTGGCCTGCTGTTGGAGCCGAGAATGAGAAGGCACAAAGAGCACAGAGCTGGGACTGCACAGCTGGTCTCCCCTCTGGTCCTGTCCCATCTGCACTAGCTCTAAAGTAAAACTGGTTTCAAACCCCCTCTGGGAATAGAACCCAGGAATCCTGGCTCCTTGGCCCCCCCTGCTCTAACCACTAGTGCACAAACCCCAGCCTGGGTTAGAACCACCCCAGCAAACAGTCTCTGAGCCCTGATTTCAGTGGGGGAAGTGCTGGGGGACCTCTGAGGAGCAACTAGTCTCTAGCATGGCAAACGGAGCACAAGAGCCATAAGCCCTCGGCTGGGCTGACGGTCTGTGGCTCTCTCTCCCTCCCTCCCTCCCAGGATGCACTGTGGGAACATGATGAAGCCATACCTGAAGGACAACAGCGGGAGCCACGGCTCACCCACCAGCGGCATGCTGCATGGGATCTTCTTCAGCTGCAACACCGAGTTCAACACCGGCCAGCCCCCCCAGGACTCGCCCTATGGCCGCTACCGCTTCCAGGTCCCCGCCCAGCGCCTCTTCAGCCCCAGCACCAACCTCTACTTCGCGGACTTGTACTGCATGTACACCGCCTACCACTACGTCATCCTGGTGCTGGCCCCCAAGGGCTCCCCGGGAGACCACTTCTGCCAGGAGCGCCTGCCCCAGCTGGACATTTCCTGCAACAAGTTCCTGACCTGCTGCATGGAGGATGGGGAGCTGGTCTATCGCCACGCCCAGGACATCATCCTGGAGGTCATCTACACCGAGCCCGTCGACCTCAGCCTGGGCGTGCTGGGAGAGATCAGCGGCCACCAGCTCATGAGCCTCTCCACGGCGGACGCCAAAAAGGACCCCAGCTGCAAGACGTGCAACATCAGCGTGGGGCGCTAGTGACTGGAGGGGGAGATGGAGGGGATGCGTGTGTGGGGAGGCATGCAGGAGGCAGGGCTGTACTAACCTGAGGCTCTCTGCAATGACGGGGCAGGGGTGGAAACGGGGACCTGGATAGGAGTCGTGGCTGGTGTGAATCTGGGCTCTGGATTTCCTTTTTATTTCCTTTCTCTCTCTGTGGATGCCTTGGTGTCCAGTGTAAATATGGACTTTCCAGGAGCCCTGCCCTCATGAGAGAGGACCTCAGGTGCTGCTCAGATGGGATTGGGGCCTTCATTGACTCCTGCAGATGAGCCACTATCAGTGTGAGAAGGGAAACACCTGAGCTGGCCGCTCACCTGGTTCCTGCCGAGGCAGAACGCTCCGCCCCCTTCAGCACGAACCCCAGTGGGGAGCGTGAGCTCCATTCCCCCTCCCAACCAAACCAGCCATGGCCATTTTCAAGTTGGAAAGAACAGGCGTTTTGAGTTACTTTGACGATGTTGTCATCAGGGGAACCTGGAGCTCTTCCAGCCCTGATTGGAGCATCCTTCTCCTGACGTCTGCCCTTTCACCCCTTCCTCATCCTGTCAATTCAATGAGCCTCTCTCTCTCCCTTTGCTAAGTGCCCAGTCAATGTCGACCCTGCCCTGGTGGGCTAGATCCTTGCCTGTCACCAGATTCCCCACTGGAGATCCCCGAAGGGCATGTCCCCCTGCAGCTGGGAGCAAATCTCCCAGCCCAGGTAGGCATTAGTGAGGCTTGGGAGCTGAGCAGGCGCTGAACCCCCTGGCTCCGGGGTGCATCCTAGCTCAGACGCCTAAGTGTGAAAATGGAGCCCGCTGTTTTTATCTGGTTGGGACTCTCTGCTGTTGGGGGCTTGGCGGGCCCGCAAAGAGCATGCCACTCCCGCACCCCCAGCACCCTTGATCCAGGCTCTGGCACAGCCCCAAGAGGCCATGGAGCTTCTTGCTTCACAGCTTTTATTTACCAGGTTAAGCATGTGGGAGGGGTGAGCAGCCCCGCTGCAGGTGGCGACAGGCCCCATGGCGCGCCAGGGGTGTGTTCGGATTCCTGTGGGCGGCAGCAGCGTGAATGTACCCAGGCTGCTCCCCCCAGCTCAGGTGGAACCTAGCCCTGCCCAGCAGGTCCCCTCCCGCCCCGGCTGGGCGGGGAGAGGAATGCAGTCTGTCTGCTTCTGGCACCGTGGCCTCCCCTCCGCCGTGTCCTGGAGCGACCTGCCAGCTTCTGGGCCGAGGAGAGATTTCCACCTCCCTGCCTTTTGTCCCCCTTGCCCACTCCCATCTCCACGCACAGCACGCCCCTTGGTCCCCCCACATGCACCATGGAACCAGGGTGAGTGGAGCTCTGGGTCGCCTCGCTGCTCCCACGTCCCGCTGGCATGATGGGCTTGCCGTGCTGTGGCTGCTGACGCGTCGCCCCAAGAGAAGTCTTGAGGGCTGAGGTTTTTCTCCAGGCGATGGGGGGAGATAAACTTGGCTAGATCCCAAGGCATTCACAGCAGAGCCCCACCCTGTCTTCAACCTTCCCTGCCTCTCACTCCAGCCAGCCTCGCAGAACTTCCTGCAGCTCCTGCCCCAGGCCCGCCCTGCTCTCCCCACCCACCCCTTCCTCCAAAGGCTGGGCCTCTCCCCCTCCTCTTTATAGATAGTGCTGGTCTTTCTGTGCTCTGTGAAAACTTTAGCTTTCCAGGGGAGTCTGCCAGCAACCAGTCCACCTGAATGCGTGGTGAGGTGCCCTTTGGCCTTCTAGCCATGCCTGCGAGCAGCCCTTGGCCCTGGGATGGGGCAAGATGAGGGGGCATCTCCTAACTTGGAAGAGAGATGCCAAGTCTACTCTTTCACCACATCCTGCTGCAGGTTGGGGCCAGGCCGTGGAAGATAGCGGCAAGAGGGACATTCTGCATGGAGAGGTTGTTTAGCATCTGGAAATCAGATAAGACCCACACAGGAGGTTGTGGGCATCCAAAGCAGCAGATCCAAGCATATGAACTAAAGACTTTGGTACCAACAGCTGGAAGATGCTCAGCATCCCAGGAGTCTGTTTGCCACCCTTTTCACCAGCAGGGGGTTGGAACCTAGGACCTTCCGATCTAAAAGCCGGAGCTGCTGCTGCTGCTGCATGAGTTAAAGGACCAAGTCGCGCTGCTAGAAGTAGCAGCAGGTTCACAAATCTTTCATGTAGACCAGCTACTAGCCGGAGATAAATATCCCAGAGGCGCCTGGCGAGCAGTCATGTGATATGCCCACAGATATCCTTGGGGAACTAAGAGCTAGCATATCCTCTGTGATAGATGGGTGGTGTGTCATGGCTGCCCAGAGAAATGGAGCAGTCATTAAATCCTCTCAAAGGAAGAGGGAAATTTCAAGCGCTGGCGACTGCTCCAGGAAGGGAGGCCCTGCTCTTGCGAGTGCAGTAGTGTTTTCATTCTTAGTGGCGTTTGGGATGCTTGAGCATCCAGCGGTGCCGTGCAGCCAGCTGTACAGTGTTTGCCATGTGCCGTAGCGGTATTGTCCTGTCAGTGCAGCAGCCATGGAGTGGTAGGGCCACCTTGGCTTTTTCTACACTAGCTTTTGATTTTCCCTCGTACTGCAAGATCCAGACCTGCCAACTGACCCCCCACACCCCGCAATCCAGTGGGATGTGGCGGGTGCAGAAGCTGCACATGCCTCCAGGCAGCATCTGGGGATATCCTGGCTGTTCTCTGGCCTGTGCGCCGATGCTCGAAGACCCAGAGGTCCCAAAGGCTGCTTGCATTCCAGAAAGTGGCTCCCAGCAGTCATTCTGATAGATCACTCCAGCAAAGGCCACGGAATTTGCAGCACCGCATGACCGCTGCTTATGTTTCATGGCTCACTGCAGCGTGGGAGTGGTGGTAATATACCAGAAGTGGGCGCAAGCAGGCCACGGTAGGTGTGACAGTCAGCGTTGCTGGGGGGCAGACAGAGGAGGGTGGTGGTGATTAAGGCTGTGTCTACAGTGCGCTGAAAGACCCACAGCATGGCTTTGGCTGGCCTGGGTCAGCTGCCGCAGGCTTGCGGGGCTCAGGCCATGGAGCTATAAGATTGCAGAGAGGACAGACATTCGGACTCACCCAGGCTCATGACGGGGTTGGGGAGGGGAGAGGAGGGGAGGGGGTCTCAGAGACTAGGCTCCAGCCCAACCCAGAACAG
This sequence comes from Emydura macquarii macquarii, assembly GCF_026122565.2. Taxonomy (NCBI): domain Eukaryota; kingdom Metazoa; phylum Chordata; order Testudines; family Chelidae; genus Emydura; species Emydura macquarii. The sequence goes on from NW_027130307.1 coordinate 39,616, forward strand.
CTACACTGCAATTTTTAGCCCTACAAGCTAAGCCGCCGTCAGATGAGCTGGGTGTTGAGACCCAGTGCCATGAGGTTTGTTTTTTTTAATCACAGAGCAGACATACTCTCAGGGTGTTAGTGGTGACAAGCGGCCTGCCCTAGCACCAGGTGGATGTGGGAGGCGGTGAGTGACAGTTTCTCAAGAGCCAGGAGGAGGTGGTGTCCCTCACAGCTGAGTGAGCTCATTGAGTCCGTGAGCCAAATCCAGAAGTGATGTGTAAGGGAGCTGTAAGTTGCCCAATGGCCAGTGGATGAGAGAGTCAGGAGTCAAGGCTGGTGTAACACACACTCTGGGGCACTAGCCTGAATTTTGACTCTGTCTCGACTGACGTAGGCTCCCCTGTGAGACCTGAAGGGGAGGCAACCCCGCCGGGAGAGTCAGAATCTCTTTGATGCTCTGGCTGGGAGCATGCCCACAAGAGGGGAGCGGAGCTGTGCTTGGGAGTTGCATGCCGTCCCTTTAAAGATAGACGCAGGCTAGGTTTCCTTTTCCACAGCACCAAGGAGGGAGCCAGAAGGGGCCGCATCTGCTCTGAGGGACTCTGCCCCCCCCTTGCACTCTATGCCCCCCCCCCCGTGGCTGAGAACCGCAGCATGGCGCTTGTGCGGCTGTGTCCACACCATCCCTGGCCTGGTGTGGTGCTTTGCCAGTTCATGTGTACGATGCACGCTGTAAAGAAAACCCCATACAAACCTGTGCTGTGCTGACGGTGTGTATCAATAAACGAACAACCTGTGTGCAACCGAGCCTGCTGCTTCCATTGGTGTGTCGGGTGGGGGCGGGAGGGGCTGATGCACTGGGGAGGTGAAAATCTCAAGGAGAGAGCTTTTATATAGAGGTTGCCTGTGGCCGTGGGAAACTCCAGGGGTGGAGTGGCTGATCTGTTGCTGAGGCTCTCCCAATTGCACGGAGCTGAAATGTCTTCTAAAGTCAAAAGGGAAGAAAAGTTTAAAAACTGACCAGGTTGCAATGGCAAATATTGTGTCCACGCCCTGTTAATTAACTCTGTCACCGAACCGGCTGTCTGGCCTCAAAGTAGCATCTAGTTCAGTAACCTGTGGGCTTATGGCTGTTGCCTTCCCCTCGGGAGGCTTCCCTGTACAGCTGGTCACAGTGCTCCAGCATGCTCTCTTGAGGCAGCTAACATGCCTTCCCTCTTTCCTTTGGGGTTCTCTGAAGTGAAGGTCTGCCTGAGCAGACTCATGCTGGGCTTGCAGATTGGCTTCTCCCACCTGCACCTGCTGGTGCCTCAAAACATGGGGATCAGTACAGGAGCCTGGATGAGTAGGCAGCCCTGGAACACACCAGCTAGAGTAAGAAGGAATGGACCGTGGCTGGCACCCACCACCATTGCAAGGGGATGGATGGATGGATGGATGGAGTCTTGAGGGGACATGAATGATTTTGTGAGCCAGAGTAAAAGCAACCCCTGTACGACACGAACAGGGCCATGTTAGAGTGACTTTGCTCTGGCTTTAGGGGGGCTGACATTAGGGGGCTATGACACAGCCAGAATATCCTGCAGGATGAACTTAGAACTAGGAATTCTACGCTGCTTTCAAGAATTGCTACACTGTTCCATAGTAACTGACACTGCAGTATTCCATAGAAAGAGACCACGGTGCTGCTCAACGTTTAATACTACAGTACTAAGCACAGAACAATGGTCAACAAAAATTAATGCTACCCTATTCTATAGTATATAATATTACAGGATTTTATCGTAACAGAGTATAGCACTGCTCGGCCATAATTAGTACTAGAGTAATAAAAAACCCCACAACAGCATCCCTCCGTAACAACTCCCAGTACAATAGCTTTACCACTGTTTCTCTACCAGGCGAAATCCTACAGTCCCTTACTCACATTATTCAGCACTTGACTTTGCCTGAGTAAGGACTGTGGAGTATGGCCCGCCATACTTGGAGTTATCACTACAGACTACTGCAGTATTCCTCCTTGTAAGGGTGGAGAGGGTCTTTCAGGCCATTGGGTCCATTTCCTCCTCCCCATGTCTCTGGAGTTGCTGCGGTCTCCAATGCTCACACACTGGCCACTTACCGTGCAATCAGATCTGCTGAGTTTGGCTCATGCTGCGCTGTTGGAATTGGACACAAAGGCCCAGATCCCCTGAGGTATTTAGGCACCTAACTCCCCTGGGAATTAGGCACCTAAGTATCTGTGCACAAAGTGCCTGCAAACCAGAGGAAAAGGGATCGCAATGAACACATACGGAGCAGGAGGAAGTTCCAGATTCAGAACACAGACATCACTACTTCACAGCAGCCCCAGAAGTCAGTCTAGTCTGGAATTCTGTCTCCTGCTGCATTGACTAGACATGGGTGCATCTAACCCTGTCTTCAGCTTCACTAGTCTCCTGTTTCCATCTGCACTGGGACAGACAAGTGCCCTTTCTCGTCCTCTCCAGCTAAATCTCGTTTGATCTCCATCTGCATTGAGACAGACCATCCAGCACAGAATCCTGCCTCTAGCTGTACTGGGACACACTAATGGTCCATCTAGGCTGGTGTCCTGTCTGTTATCAGTGAGGAACGCCAGATGCTTCAGGGGAAGTAAAAAAAACCCCACACTTCTAATGCAGAGCTGTCCAAGCTGTGACAGTTTAAATGCCTGTGATTTCATAGATGTTACCAGTGAGACATTTTAAATTACTCATCTAAAATGCGGCAACATTCGTCTCCCCAAGAGCAAGACGCTTCAGAAGCTGCCTGGCAATTAGTCCAAAATGAGGGAGGCTTGGCACATCTGCATCACACACCTGTGCAGCACACAATGCTAGGCAGAGGTGAGTGTGCAGGGCTCCTCCTGACCCCCGGCTGGCTGGCAGCCTGCACAGGGAAGCATGAGTGTTGATGGCCCATGTCACGTTTATCCCAGCATTCGTGACTGCAGAGGTCATTCTTCTTCATGTCTGAATCGGTTTTTAAATTATGTATGAAAAGACCCTATTCACACACAAGTTCCCTTTGCAAATTAGGCAAGCTACAGAGAGAGAGAGAGAGAGAGAGAGAGAGAGAGAGAGAGAGCTGCTAAATAAGATACTGACTAACTGGCAATTAGCATGCAATTACCCATCATGCTTTGCACTGTTATTATCCCACTTGTAATATTAAGAAATACATAAAAAAAAGAAAAGAAAACTTGCCACTTTGTCTGCACATCCCTTCCTCCTGGAGTAAGGGTAAGGACCGGCTGCCTCTTATACTAGGGGACTAGCTGTGACCCTCAGATCAGGGTTTTATCCCAAAGGGTATTCAGTTCTCATCTACAGTTTGCATTGTGATAGTCAAGACTGGAGATTGTGCACAGAGCAGGTACAGCATGGGCAGAGGCAGGCAGTGTAAGCTTCTCCCGACACTCCCACCCACCACTCATAATAATACTTAGCTCTTCTATAGCATTTTTCATCAGTAGATCTCAAAGTGCTTTATAAAGGAAGTCAGTATAATTATCCCCATTTTACAGATGGGGAAAACTGATGCACAGAGAATGGCCAGTGGCAGAGCTAGGTAGCACCGTGGTCTCCCTACTCCCAATACAATACTCTATCCACTAGATCACACTGTGCTTTCCTCTGAATGCCCCATTCAGTCCAGGATCTCCCTGCTGAAGCTACCAAACAAGGGGGCTAATTCGTGCTAACGGATAAGTTTTTGTAACGTTGATGCCTGCCCAACTGAGCCAAGACCAGCAAACTCATTTCACATGGGCCACCGGGTACCCATCGGACAGACACAGCTTTTGAGCATTATTGTCCACGGTTGGGTTTGGATGGATGATCTAGTCGTGAAGGTCTGTAACGCACCAGCAAACCCAGGCTATTCAGTCCCACGTCTGTCCTTTAGCCCCTTTCGTTTCCTGTTGTCATATCAGCCTGTGTCATTCTGCCCACCTCAACAACCTGGGAACTAGATGGGAGATGTGTAGGTTTTAAAGAAGGTCTCCCCAAGAAGCGAGTGCGAACACACACACACACACACACACACCCCCCAAGATCTGCAGCTGCTCTAAAACCAACACGGAAAATAGCCAATTATTTAAAACTATGATCTTTTCCAACCATTTAAAGAAAAAAAAAAAAAGATTTATTTTAACACTGTACCATGCCTGCAATCAGAGCCCTCATTACCAGCCCCTCTGATAACAGGTGCCCTCATTGTTAACGCTCCTTGACAAGAGATACCCTCACAATGCCCCTGGCAATGGGTGCCCTCTCTACTCCCTCTCTACCACCCCTGCCCCCCACTACTAACCACTGTCCTCCACCCCAGAACAGCACAATGCAGTACATAGACACCACTTGACCCTCGGAACAAATCAGCCCCTGAAAAATGTTATGATGGAGGAGATTCCACGGCTGATATGCACCCTCCCCACTCCCAGCGTAATCCCAGAGAGAGCTAGTTTGGTCACAAGAGGGAGATGCAAAGCTGTCTTGTTTCTGCAACGTGATGGCGCTAAAGAAAGGCCAGGAGAAGTGGGGGAGCCGAGAGGCATTAGCCCATCCTGTCTGCTCTGCTCCTCCTTAGAGGACAGGGTCTCATTTTAGACCCAGACTCACCTCTTTTTTCCTACATGGACCTGGGGATATCACACACCTTAGTGCTGAAAACGACTGCCAGCAGCCACCTCCTGAATGCTGAATCCACGCTCCCAGGACAGTTGATTTATGCTGAAGAACCAGTTGTCTCTGCATCCTTTCAGTTACCTACCTCTGCTGTGTTCTCTTGGGTCTCAGCCCTGCACTGTGTCCTGCCTTTTCCATCTGTCCCTAGGGACATTGTACCTGCTGCCAGGATGGACAAAAGCACCCCCAGCACACCATGCATTCAAGCTCTCCATTGACTCACGAAGGGGTGCACACTCTGACTCAACTACAGCCCCCTGCAGGGCACTCCCAGAGATTTGTGGATTTGCAGTATTGAGACGCCCAGTGCCTAGTGCGTGCTACCATCAATCCTGGTCATTCTGGCTGGTGCAATGGTCCTCAATAGACTAAACGTGTTCGATGATGCTGATGCTACCTGCCGAATCTCTATTAGTAGTTAGCAGCCGCAGTATAGGACCTATGCCACCTGGGTGATCAGTTCTGATGAATCCAGTAGAGGGCAGTAGTGCACGCACACGGGCCAGCTCAGAGCACAATTTCATTAGTCAGCAAAGATTTGCTCCGGGTCTGCTCTGCCCACTCAGTTTCTGCCTAAACGTTGGCCCAATTAGCACCGGGCTGACCGACAGGTACTGAAAGGACCAGGTTAAAACTGGGACTGGCCTGCAAACTAGTGCAAATCAGGCTGCGGCCTTCACAGACTGGGCATGCCCTTTACGGTCGACCCTGAGATAGAGCCCAGGGTGTTGGAAAGAGCTTCGTTCCCTGAGTGACAGAACTGGGGCTGCTGAAATGTTAATGGCTGGCTGGGCAATGATACAAAGACAGCATTGGGGCCAAAAGAGATTGAATCCAGATGTGAGCTGGGCGGACGTGAGGGAGTCAGGGAAAGAAGAGAATGTGTTCCCTGCAGCTGGGGGCACCTAAATCAAAGTGGCCTGACATCCAGAGGTTCTGAGGAGGTGCAATTGTGCCCCGAGGTTTTCAAAAGCAACTTGTGCTTCTGAGTGCCAGAGTGGAGCCGGGCAGGAATTCTCCAGCCAAACCGCTTTGGGTCAGAAAATGCCAATTCGCTGGGGCTGGATCCGGTTGTGGGAGAGGGTCAGTTCTGATAAAACTCTCCCCCTTTAAAAAGTGTTGGAAGAACAAGTTCTGAGATGGTCATACCATCCCGCTTGGACATCAGTGAAATGAACAGCTTCATTTTCCAGTCCCCAGCGACGTTCTGTCCAGACGGTATTAGTTCATTTTAAAAAAAGGCTTTAAAAAAAATGGAAAAAAGGTCAAAATTGAAATGCCACATTTCAACGTTATCACAACAAAACATTTTTCAGATCATTGGGTCACACAGTTTTGACTTTTCATGCCAATTTGGGATGGGAATAAAAGTTGGAACGCTCACAAAAACTCTACCAGGATAAAGAACTGTTTCCCTCCCAGCTCTGCTTGAGACACCTTATTTTCTGACAGTGCTTATTACCCACCCTGCTAGTTACCCACCCTCCCTCCCTCTGAAAATCAGGTCCTTGTGCCTAATGATATCAGGCTACCTGCGATGTCCACATCCCACTCTGATGCATATGGTTCATGTTTCAGCACTCCAACCGTGCTCACATTAGGGAACAGTGAAATAATAGCAAACAGGGAAGGATCTGGCTGGGAGAGCTAGGACTTTATTATATTTTCCAAATACATTCTGACAGACAGCAGCCAGGTTTGGATCCTTTCCCACCACCCAGAGCCAGTGCATTCCTTGCTGATTTCTGTTGGGACCTCTCCTCCTGTTGTATAGGCCCCTTGGTCACAGGAAATCTCCTCGGGGATAGGAACCTTCCTTTCTTCTGGGCTCTCAGCTACAGTCTTGCATGCAGCTGCTGCCCACTGCCTGGTCCTGGATTCCCCCTCACACTGACTATCCCCCTGACCACAAGAAGAATCAGTTTGATTGTCGTCTACTGCCGCCAGTTGGGTGGTGCATATGGAAGGAACTTGGACAGCAACACCCTTGTTCCTCCGTTTCTTGCCTGCTTGCCTCTCCTCTCCTTTCACTGCCCATTGTTCACCCTCCAGGTGTATGTTCAATGGTACATCCAGATGGAGGTTTATGGGTATTGCTATACCTCTTCTCTGGCAGGGCTGCTTGGAAAGTGCAAGAGGGAAAGGTTTCCTCACCTGTTGGGATCTCCTGCCCCGGCCTCCTTTTTTCCTTTTTACATTTTGTCTCCTTCTTCCTCTCCTTCCTTTAGAAAATTTTGCTTTTCTAGCAGAAGGAGCCATGTAGCTTCTTCCCTTGAAGGGTCTGGAATACGATGTGGAGGGGCCATCAGATTCACTCACATCCTCCTTTCTGGACATGGTCCTGGAATAAGATCTTGAAGACATGCAAAGGGAAAGCACATCAGAATCACCCATATTCTTGGCTCCCTTCTTGCCCCTGGCATTAGATGTCAACGGAGCATCATAGTCACTCATATCCTGCTCTGCTTTTCCCTTTGCTCTGCAGCAAGAGATCAAAGGTGCCTCAGAGTCCTTTAAATCCTGGGCTCGGCCTCTGGTCCTGATATAATATGTGCACTTGGTCTTATACACAGTCCCATTCTGTTTTCTGGGAGTTGGCTGAAGGTGGGTGACACGTTGGCAAGCTGTGGCGTGGACCGGCCTGCGGTAGCTCTGCACTATAAACTGGGCCATGGAGTAGGTGACGCCGATCTTCTTGGAAAGCTGCCGTGGGGTGTAGTGCATTTCCTTCCATTTTTCTGCCTTGATTCTCATGCTGCTGCCTTTCCACTCACCTGGCCCATCCTCATACCATCTTCACTTAAGAGTGTTGCGCCAGGCGCTGGGGTTTCTGTGACGTCAGCGGCTGCATGGGTGATGTCACAAGTCATACTGAGGCTGTCATCAGAGACCTTCAAGAGGTGGATTTCAGTTTCATCACCTGCAGTGCCAAGTCCAGTGATCTGACCTGTTTCATGGAATCCTTAAATTCACAGGTTCTCCAGCTGGGGTCATGATCCGGTGTCAGGGAAGGGGGAGGTCGTGACCTCCTTGCCCTTCTCATGTAATTCAATGAGAGAGGGGTCCCCGCGAGGTCCTGGCTAGACGAGGGCAGTCATGGAAAACTATCCATCTTATCTAATCTAGGCTAGCCAACGCCACAGTTTTTGGGCACCATTCTCTTCTTCTAGCACCGCTGGACAGAGGCAGGAGCAGCGTGTTACAGCTGGCAAAAGACAAACTTAAGCGGTGTGTTACAAGGGGCTGGATGGAGGGGACGCTCTGAATGCAACCGTGTGGTTAGCAAGGTAATTACAGCACACATGCTGAAGTGGATGGAAAGAACAGCGCAATTCCCAAGGTCCTTACTCAGGTTTTACTCCATAGTTACTCTTTCCTTAATCAGGCAAACTCTTGTCGGAGTCAGTGGCCGTTTTGCTGAGTAAGGGCTGCCTACAAACTGAGTGACGGCCTGAGGATTTGGCCACACAGGTCTATGGTTGGGTTTAGTGCATCTACCTTTATCCTTCTGAGGGAGCTCCAAGGAGACCTCATGCAGTGCCTTTTGGGTCAGGCTGACATCCTGTCTCCTCTGTAAAGACATTAAGATCTTCTTGCACTTGGAATCACTGTTTCTGCTGATGTCCCCCAACCTCCTACAGCCTTGTATGCTAGCTGTCCCCAGAGCTGAGACTCCACCCCAGGGGCAACTGGTTCCTAGTGTTTGGGGCTCACAAAGTGCTTGGGGACTCTTCTGGAGGGAAAGCACTATAGAAATGTAAGACGTTACTCTCAGACCTATGGGAGAGAAGTCATCCAAGCTGCTCACGTAGAGACAGACAGACAAGACAGGATGGAAGAGGAACAGGCAAGCATTTGACCAGGAGCTCTGTAAATTTGTTTCAAGCCTTAGTCAAAGGCTCCTCGGCTTCAGAGCGGCTGTTGCAATCAGATCTGGGCCTGAACTGCACAATTCAGGCCTGGCTCCAAGCTTTCCTGAAGCTCTGGGTTTTGGACCCATCTCTGACTCGGAGAGACCTGCTCATGTGCAAACATTGTTTGCATTGCACATGGGGTGCCTCCTGAAATGTGAGCCAGTGACTGAGCATTTCATATTCGCAAACCTGAGACCCAGCCAGGCAGGGATTTAGACCCAAGACTCTGGTCCTTGCTGACTGTAAATGTCCATGTTACCTTACAGGTGTCTCTTGTGTCTTAATTGCTCTGTAATATTTTCCTGCTATTCCCCTTAGAACATGGGGTGAGGGGAAAAGTTATTTGAACACAAAAACATGTTAAAAAGTACTTATTAAACATGATCAATAAAGCCCTCCCTGTCCTCCCCAAGGTCCTAAATCAGCAAAGCACCTAAGTACTAGCTTAACTTTAAGCAACCACTTACTTGTTTTGCTGAATCAAGCTCCAAATAGATAGGACTTTTTTCAGTCCTGTCATTTACCATATACTGGAGACATTCCACTGACTCCACTAGAATTACTCCAGATTAACATGAAAGTGTGAAAGGAGAATCAGACCCATGGAAGATTAGGAGCTCCTGCAGAAAAGGATCCATAACAGAGAGATCACAGCTGGAAACAACTGGAGAGCAGGCACGAGCATAGGGTCCACGAGATTAGGATGTCTCCCAAGAAGGAGACAGCACAACTGGAACCCAAGGAGACAATGGATTCTGCAAGCACGACCCCAGAAGGAGACAGCATTACTGGAAACAGCCACCAGAGGGCAGAGGATGAAAGAGGATCCAAAAGAAAGAGAACACATTTGGGAATACCTGGATAGCAGGCGCACACCAGCAAGGACCCAGGCGGTTTTGTTTGCAACACTTTTCGTTTATTAGATGCAGACTTTCCAAGTGGGGCTGGCGGTATTGCATGGCTCTTTCCTGCAATCGCTTTCGAGATCAACTGCTGCGTCGTGAAAGAGGGCTCTGATGGGAGATCAGACTTTTAAAAAGAACAAACATACATTTGGGGAAAAGGACCCTGATGCTTTATGTTTTTCCTCAGAGAAGCATCATTAAAAAAAAAAAAACCCCCAAACAGTCAGAGAGGCAGATGGCCATCTCCTTACAAGACAGAGTATTTTTTACTTTGTTTGTAACAGATAAGACACCCGGCTTCTCTGTGCTGGGCTCTTCACCGTTATGGGGTCTGTACATTCAGAGAGCTGAGCCGATACCTGTTTTGTCAAGTTTATAAAGGAAAATGCCTGCCATACAGTTAGACTTTCCTGCATTAAGCGATACCTCCCGGGGGGGGGGGAGGGGGTTGCAAGGGGAGTTGGGAAATACAATCGATTCATCAACGGTAGTTGCAAAGTGGTTAAGGAGAACATTTGCTCCTGTCTTGGGCAGTGCCCTGCTTCAGAGAACAAAGAGGCCCAGGAATGGATATTTAAAAAGATAAAGGATACCCCCCCACCTTGTCTATGTGAGCATCTGACTGCGCCTTAGCCTCTGTGTGAGTGTCTCCTAGTGCTGAGGTTCACTGTGTGTTTCTCCATCCAGTTTGTCTGTCTGTCTGGTTCCCCTCCCTCCCCGCATGTGCATTTGTCCTATACAAAAAAGAACTGTCCCTCCAGCGCGGGGTAGCCAGGGGCCCTGGCGGCCGTGGGGCCTCATTTCCTGGTGTGCAGAGTGTCCTGGAATTTGGTGCTGGTGTACCGCAGGTGGAAACCCTTCTTGTTGATGGTGTCGTCAGAGTGGAACTTGATCATCACCGAGTCTCCGGCGGAGCTGACCTGTTCCGGGGGCTGGTGGGAGGCAACGGAGTGGAGAGAGCCGGTCAGGGCACGCTGCGTCTCCCTCACAGACTCAGAGGGTGAGACTGTAGGGGCCTGAGAGTCTACGGGCTCTCTGGCACAGCTGGGGGAAGCCTGGGCTCATTTTCCCTTTCCAGCCAGCACAGGAAGGGTGTCAGAGGTCAGCAGCAAACCATCACCCGCCCCGGAGCAAGGAGGGAGCAGGGCAAAGGCATGGGGACTGAGAGCAACTCCTGGAGTCGGGCAGTTTACACCCCACCTTGCTTGAGGCTGGATCCACTAGCCCAGCTGAGCCTTGAATGGCATTGGGGTAGCAGCATAAGCCTTATCCATGCACAAACCTGAACTGGGTTAGTTCAATGGGCACAGACTAGGTGGCCACTGATTTCGGTCTGGCTTACCCCTCGTTCCTAAAGGACCCCAGCTACACTGAAATATCCCTCTCTGGTCCAAGCCACCTCTCCCCTCGCTCTGAAAGGTCAGTCGCTTGCCTGCCAGGAGACAGAGGTTTCCCCCTCTCCTCTAACTGGCTTGCTGCGCGTCGCGTTATAACTGGTTATTCTGTGATCTAGCGGGTCTTACACTGTGCCTGTCTCCGCAGTAGCTGAGCCAGGTTTTTTTTTTTTTTTTCTTCCCAGGGAATAGTTTATTTGCTGAAAAATGCACTTTTTTGCCCAGCCCGCCCTCCCCTCCCCAGCCATGTGTCAATCCTCATGAATTCAGTGAAGAGTTTTATCCAAAAAACAAATGAAAAAAAAACAAAAAAAAAACCAGAAAAAGTCAAAGAGGTTCATTTGGATGTTTTCAAAACAATTTTTTTTGACTTTTTGTTTAGCAATATAGCTAGATTTGCTTAAATATTTTAAAAAAGGGCAAAGGCCACCCCAAAACGTAACAAAACAGTGAAAACGTTTCATTTTGGCTCAAACAAAACATTTTTTTCCTCCCTGGATTTTCCAGTTCAGCCACCAAACGGAGCCATCGATCATTTGCTCAGCGCTACTGTGACATATTGTTTCACTGAGGGAAGCTTTCCCTTCTTTCTGGGGCTGACTGTGGGGAAGGAGCATAGTGGGGGGAGCTTACCCCGGATCCGCAGTAGCGCCCCAGGCGTGGGGCTGTCCCGTCATAGCCGTCGAAGAGCTCCATGTAGTCGTAGCCACAGTCTGCCTCCTCCTCGATCTCGAAGGTCTGGAAGATGAGCTCCACCCCGTAGCCCTCCTCTGCCACAATCACCCACTCACAATCTGAGCCCACCGGGTAGTTGTTGTCTCCGAACTGAGCATGTGAATACAGGTCCTTGGTTTTGACCTCCGCTCGCATGTGGCCCCCGCACACTTGAAGTAAGAACAAGGAGATGAAGAAGGGTGGGCACCTAATGCCAGAGAGGATCATCTCCCCTCCTCTCTATTTCTTAACGTCTTCCCTCTGGTAGCCCGGAGGGCCTCTCTCTATCCCCAGAGCTCACCAAACACCGACCCTACCTATGCGTCCTGGAAGGAGCGAGAGCGGGTTTCACTCTCTGACCCCATCCACCTTTGGCCTCTCTGTTGAGGCTGCCCGCGTTTTCTGTAGCCTGGATACCCACCGCAGACCCAGCCAACCCGTTTTGCACCCGGGCCATTGAGCGGCCGTGAGATGGCCAGCCAAACGGGGCTGAAGTGGGCCACGCAGAAATGAACGGCTCCCTGTCCCATAACTGATCTCCTGATCTGTCCTGCCCCCCAAGAGCATGACTTCAAAAAGAAACATGGCAGTTGCTTCGCTTGCTCCTCTCACCTTTGCTTTATGGTCAGCCAGTGATCCCTAATCTCTCTGCTCTTCTCCTCCCCTTCCCTCTCTGCACACATTTAACCCCTTAGACAATATTCTGAACTTCGCCAAGCTTAGGACCACAGTTCCTAGGGAAACAAAGGAGTGCAATAGGATAACATTCCAGTCCCCTCTTCTGGGACCAGAGTTTCACATCTGGCCTGACACAGCCACAATCCTTGGGAGGTTTTAGGTACCTGTCACCGAACCAAACACCAAGCAAACAAAAGCCCAGTTACCTGTAGAATAGGTGGCCTGGAAGCCCTTCTTCTGGACGGAGTTATCGGAGAAGAACTTGAGGAACATCTTGTTGCTGGTGGAGAGGACAGGCTCTGGTTCCTTAGTCCCACAGAACCTGCCCAGGACGGAAGCCTTGGCGTCTTTTCCATCATAAACCTCCAGGTGGTCGTAAGTGCATTCCTGATGAGCCTCAATATCCAGCTCTGTGAAGGACTGGGAAGAGGGGAGGAGACAGAGGGAAACTTACAGTGAGAGTAGGTGGCAAAGCACAGAAGTTCTATGGATCTCAAGGTGCTACGGTGAAGGGGGCTGATTACAAGTCCCATGCACAGCACATCTCTGGCGGCACTGTTAGCAGCCTCTTTCGTCTGGATGCAGCTGGCAGTTTCTTTGTGCAGAGGTCACCTTCTCTGCAATTTACTCCAATCCCATTCGACTGCTCTCAGAGCAACATTAACGAGAAATGTCCCCTGGGGGTGTTACTGCATAATTGTCCCCTTCCTCCCATGTGTGTTGTGGCTTAATTGTCCATCACAGAGGCTACACACGTCCCTGCACTATCTGGCACTGGGCACAGTGGGAGATGGACCACTGGTCTGAAGCGGACTGGAAATTCCTAAGTATCGTATCTTTCACATGGGGACCAGTGGCTGCGGTCACTATATTGCACGTGTATTTTTCTATTGCTAGCCCCTTGCTCCATACGTTACCAGTTTGACGCGGTGCCCAGCTGTGGTAGTTATTGCCCAGACGCACTCTTTCTTGCTCGGGTACTTATCGGGCCAGTTAGGACTGGTGATGGTACCAGTGATGGATGTCACCTTGTGATCACAGCCGGCTGCAGGAAGAGGATCCCAAAGGAGGAGTCAGGCAGGGGGCTATCCCCCCAAAGGGTCATTTCTCCATCCCCTCCCACCAAAACTCACTCAACCAACGCTCCCAAAGGGCCAGCTAAGCTGTTTATCCCAGGCATGGCTTGCCAGCCCCTTTTTGCTGGTAAAAATGAAGAGATGGGGAACCCTATCGACGGTCCAGAGGAAACTGGCAGCAAACCTTTCAGAAAGCTTGTACCCTGAGAAGCCCAGAAAGGCAAGCAGACCTTCCCAGCCGCCATGGGGACAAACATACCTTCCTTGCAATCATGCTTGTTGTCATGTAGCACGAAGCCACTGCGGCACTGGCACTGGTAGCTGCCGAAAGTATTTAGGCAATCATGCTGGCACCCCCCGTTATCCTTCGAACACTCGTCTTTGTCTATGGAAAAGAAAAGAGGCGGTCCACGGTTTAGCAGGGCACAGGTATTGCTCCCGGCTGGGTTGCCGTGCATCACCAGGATTGCAATGAATGACCCTTCTCAATGGGGTGAAATCTAGGGCAGCTGAGCAGTTGAGAAAGGGCTGGACTCACCCCCTTGCAGAAGGCGCACTCACAATGTTCTGTGCATTGCTAAATCCCACTTCAATTCCATGACTGAACTGCTGGTCCAGGGCCTCCTATGACCCTTCTGCACAGGGGTGAGTGGCAGCGTAAGGGACCTGAATCCATACCACTGCCTCCTCTAGTGGAAACGTCTTCCAAGGAGACAAATTGTACCAGCTCGTGCCTACGTCATTCCTCATTCACTACTCCCAGACTCTGAAAGCTCTGCTACTGAAAAGTCCATGGACTTCAACTATCAGTGGAAGGAAACAATCAGATAAGCAAGTTCTTATTTCCAGCAGCAGCCACATCTATGGCCCGGCCCCCTGCTCTCACTTCCACCAGAGCGAATGCAGTGATTGAAGCACAAAACTAGTGCAAGCGAGAGGAGAATCAAGCTCCGTGTCTATAAATCTTGCCCAATGCTAACTCCATATGGAAATCAATTCAATATATATCAATGTACATGGGACACAACCATTACCTGCTTACTGTACAGATGGGCAGATAGAAAAACAGACACAAGGACAACCAAAGATGCAAGAAAGACCAGGACATGGAGTCCCTCTTTACTTATCAACAGGAAATGTCACAGACACAATAAAAATTGGAAATAAGGTCAGCTGGTCAATGACAAACCAGAGAAGTCTAAAAACAACGGTGAATTAAAAAAAATAACGGTAAGGGCAACAACCAGTTCTGTCAAGCAAGGAATTGGGGCCCGGGGCCACGCTCTGGGCGAGGTGCTGAGCTGGGACAGAACAGAAGGACATTGGTTCCGTGTTCCCTGGATCCTTTGGAGTGGCAGGGGTGTTCCTGAGAAACAAAAGGGAGGAATGGCCTAGTTCGTTTAGGGGCTTGTTTTCTTTTCTGCAGGCGGAATTTCAAGCCGGGTGGACGGGCTTTCGGCGGCTGCAGCTGCTGCTTCTTTTCTGAAATGACAGCGAGAGAGAGAGAGAGAGACAGGGAGAGAGAAAATGAAAACGAATCCGTACCGTGGTGCCAGGAAGGGGAGTCGGACGTCAAGGAAAGGAAGCCAAGTAAAGGGCTGGGGGGCAGTGGGACATGCAGAGAGCGGGGACCATACTCAATAGCACGTTACAGAGCTGAACAAAAGGGGAAGCACAGACAGCTGCCGCCAAACTACAAGAGAGACACAGCACAAGGGAAAGGCGTCAAGATCTACCAGAGCTCACTGAGTCGCACCCCACCCTTCCCAACAACCGCTCTGGCTCTTGAAAGCAAACTTTAGCTCCAGCATTAAGTGATGGATGGGCCAGTGGAGAGGAACTCTGACACAGCACCCCGTGCAGTGTTCTTTGCAGGGCGGAAGCATCACCCCCTTTCCTGCATTCGCTGGCCTAACACAGCTCTAGGTCTGCATAGAGGAGGATGCGAGGAGGCAGAGGTGGGCTGGCAGACTCCAGGGAGGTTTGAGACATGGAAGTATTGGGAGCAAATTGGCCCTTTCAAGCTATCGGTCAAATAAAGTCTTCTCTAGGCATCACCTGCTCAAAGCCGATACGAATTCCACATCATTCCATCAGGGGACAGCCTTCCAGATGAACCAGACAGTTTGGAGAGTGTTAATTTGGAAGAGGTTTGGGAAGACCATATTTGAGGGATCCTTGTTTGAGCTGTGGGCACCTGGAACCAGACGGTGCGTGGAGGAGATTGGAGGAGGCAAAATCCCCGCTACCCACTTACCTCCCCTCTGCCGAACCCTGGCTGTATTTGCTACGGGAAGGACTTGTCCCTGCCAATGGCAGAACCACCTTGAGACGCTGTGTCATCTCAAGGCTTTGGAGCATGTGTAGGAAGGGTGGTTACTTAGGGTTCCCCATGGGCTTCCAGCTGGGACGGTTAGATGATCTTTATGGGAAATTTCTTCAGCTGAAGGTCTGGTCAAGAGGCAGTGTGGTGTCGTGGATAACGCACTGGACTAGCAGTCAGGAGACCTGGGTTCTATTCACCAGTTCTGCCACTGACCTGTTGTGTGACCTCGGGCAAGACACATCCCCGCTCTGGGCCTTGTTTCCCCTCCCACCCTGTATCTGTCTTGTCTAGGTGGTGAGCTCTTTGTGCAGGGGCTGGTTGCTCACTATATGTACGTGCAGCACCTAGCGCAGCGCAGACCTGATCTCAGTTGTGGTCTTGAGGCTCCACTGTAATACAAACAACAACAGGACCCATTAAACCTAAGCATTTGGAGATTTCCAAATACGGCAGATGCGGACTCTGGAAACAGACAACATAGTAGTAAAAATAGCAGTAAGTCGGCTCCCAGGCCCTGGTCTCACAGTAAGGTCTTGAATACACTCTCTCTCCAGATTGCAAACCCCCAGGGGTTGTGTTTTTGTTAGCCCTGTACAATGCCAAGCACACAGTCAGGTGCTTAAACATCAAGAGTGATCAGTCTGCGAGAAACACCCATTTCTAGTCAATGAGCAATGTGAGAACCTGAAGGCGCTTTAAAGCGTTTCATGTAAAGTTACTTCCGAATTCAGGAAAAGTTTGTGGGACCAAACGGCTGGTCTCGTGGTTGAGGCATCACACTGGGACTCAAGAGATCCAGGCTCAGTTCCCAGACTCTCCACGCGGCCAATCACTTCACCTCTATGCCTCAGTTCCCCCTCTGTAGAACAGGGGCTTTACAGTCCTTCCTGTATCTATTTAGATTGTAAACTCTGCAGGGCAGGGCCAGTCCCTTAACTCTGTATATGTGCAGTGCCTAGCACAATGGGAGCCTGATCTCACTTAGAGCCTCCAGGTGTGCTACTATAATTCAAAGAATAGCAACAGTCGTGTGACCATGCCGTCTTGTGGGGACGAGAACAACCCCCAGGAGGTCAGGGGTCTCCTATTCCAGGGGTTCCAGGTGAGACACTGCCTGGGGCTGCATTCGGGAGGCTCTTTCACTTAGACATGCATGCGAGTCTCCTGTGTAGCACGATGCATGGTCCATTTACTCTTACAAGCCTGGCTACTGTTAAGTGCAGGAACAATGTGCAATTACTGCCCCCATGTGCAACACATCCCATTGTTCTGATCACCCACTGCTGCACGTGGCCAGACCTGTTTCCTGGGAGCCCACGACCAGAAAGCTCATGATGCAGCAGAGGAGGGGGGCTCTGAAAGATCTAACTGTGCAGGCAGCGAACAGGGCAGAGGGGAAAGTCATTTCAATTGAGGCTAGGGTACTGCAAGGGGGACTGTGTGTAATAAACCACCTTCGGGAAGGACACCTGGGATGGGGAGACAAAAGAAAGAGAATTTGCATAGGGAAAGAGCCCACTGGAATGCTGTCTTTAGTAACTGTTTATTCTATCAACTCGTTCATTGAAAATAATCCATCAGTAATAACGATGCCATCTTACATTTGTCCTGGAGGTTCCCAAAGCACCTTGCAAACTATGGGCCCGATTCTGCTTCCTGTCTGCACCCAAAACTCACATGGCAGTCAAGCGATGCAGGATTGGGCCCTATACACACGTTTGTATCCCCCCCTCCCCCCCACACACACACACCCCGAGCCATGAAAGCACACTGTTTGCCAAAGCACATGATTAAGTCCCACTGACTTCAATGAGATGCAAGTGCTTCATTGTTAAGCACGTGCTCATATAAGTGCTGGAAGGAGGAGTGTGTGTGTGTGTGGGGGTGCTCCTGTACCCCCTGATTTGAAGTAGTTTCCATTACATGCAGGGTTTACAGTTTGGTTTAATGTCTCTCAGTGCCCCCCAGATAAAAAATGTTCCAGCACCCCTGAGTGCTTACGTGCTTTCCTGAAGCAGGGCCACATGTAGTGGTGATGAAATGCAGCGACTGCTGGGGTGGAGGGCAACTAGGCAGATAACACTGCACAGGCCACATGTAGTGGTGATGAAATGCAGCGACTGTGGTGATAGGCAGATAACACTTCACAGGCCACATGTAGTGGTGATGAAATGCAGCGACTGCTGGGGTGGAGGGCAACAACTAGGCAGATAACACTGCACAGTACTAACGATGGGCTAGAAAGATGCCTAAGCCCAAGAGATACTGGTATCTGTTGACTGAATCACACAAACATACAGCTGTGAGACAATGCTCCAGTGTGGAAGGGACATGAAAGGGGGAGCTTACCTGAGCACTGAAACTGGGGCAGCTCCGGTGGAAATGGTCCCTTACTTATGATTAGATAAGCACCAACAGTCTGGAGCACCTGCTAAGGAACAGGTATTTCAGCTGATGTCTTCTGTTCTGGTGGCTGACATGGTGCACAGCTGCTGTTCCACCACGGCTCACCGTCTCTTGCTGACCGCGTGCACTTGTCTAACTCACGCACCCACATCAATCCAGCGGGTGAGTTCTGCCTCCCTCCAGCTCTTTCTCAGGTGGAATCCAGGGTGATCTGTCTCCTGCCGGCTGCCTCTGGTTACCCCCTGCTCCTCCTCACCAGGAGGTAAGGAACGTGACTCAGTCACAAAGACTGGGGAGTTTCTTGCTGTGTAACGGGGCAGTGGGGAAATGCATTTGCTTCCTGCGTGAATCTGGATCCTCCACGGCCCAAGGACTCCACAGAAGACTACGGGAATGGGAATCATTTACAGACAGGACCAGCCAGCCACGTAAACATCTGGGAGCTGCTCCTGGTTGGGCCTGCCTGGTGCCAGATTGCAACAAGAGAATACTCCGGCAGTAAAATAAGGCCAAATAGGGACACCCAGTTCTGTTTGTGTCTTCCAGCTTCACCTTGCTGGGAAACCAGTGACCTGAGTGAAGAGACAGAAGGGATCTCTTTATGGCCTCATCAGCAGAGGGCTCGTCTGGTAATTCACAGCCTGAGGACGTGCCAGCAAGCAGAGCCCTGGGGCAAAGGGGAGGTCACCCAGGAGTCACTAGTTGCCGCAAAATGCCAATGAGGGTTTGCGGTGGCCACTGCAGTGACAAAGTCACGGGTCTGAATTGTGTGGACAGGCAGGCGCGATTCGGGCAGTCTCTGGGGAATGCTGCATTTCCCCGGTGGCAGCGGGAGCAGGGGAGCCAACACAAGGACATCAGAAGGCTGAGAAGAACCTAAATCGGGGCCTGATCCTGCAGCCCCTACCCACCTGAGCAGTGCCACCAAAACCGACAGGTGAAATCCGGACTCTGTTAAAGTCAGACAAAACTCCCGTGGACTTCAGCGGGGCCAGGATTTCACTCACCTAGGCGAGTAAAGGATCAGGAGCAGGCCCATAAGCTAGGAAATGGAGAATAAGAGACTTACCTGGATGTCTCAGCGATCCTGATGGATGTTCAGAGGTCGTTCTTTGCTGGCTGGTGGTGATTTTTGCTGGCTGGGCCAGGCCAGGTTACCTTACTTGCCTTGTTTTCATTAAAAAAAAAATGAAATAAAGCAAAAACACCGTCCCCAAAGCCCATCCCCTGGGTTCCCCATTGGCTCGTCATTCATTCCAGCCAGCTGCAGAAGGCCACGATTAACAAGCGCCGTGACGGTACTACAGAAGCTGCAGAAGCCCTGGTGGGTGAGCTCTTTGGAACATCTCCTGTGGCAGCATGGGATAGGGCAGGGTGCCCGTCAGGAGCTGTAGGAAATTCTCTGAGCTTTGAGGGCAAAACTGCTCAGGCAGATGGCTTGAAGAGGCCAGGACCTTGAGGAAACCACCGGGGATTTAAGGAGTTTGTCATCACAGTTCTACTTTCTTTGGCCCTGGTTCTGGAATGACCTTATGGTATGTGCTTAAAGCCACCCCTATTCAGGACAGTCTGTGCTTCACTTTAAACACGGTCTTCAGTGACCTGGACTTCACTGTGACTTCAGCATGCGCTTAAAGTGAAGTGTGTCCTAAACATGTATGACATGGATCAGAGATGATCCACCTCTAATTAAGGGACCTCGGGACAGATCCTGCCCAGACTTACCTGTCTGAAATAAAAGTGAATTGGGGAACCTAGAGCCAGACCCTTAGCTAGTGTAAATCAACATAACAAACAAACTTTGACTTCAAGGGCACTGTGCTGATTTACATCAGCTGGAGATCTAGCCTTTGAATCTTTTCTTTTTAAAGAAGCGGGAAAAGGATTTCCAACAGCTGACGCTGCTTCTGAAGCATTGGTGGAGGAAAGAAGAAAAAGACACAGACCACACAGGAAATAAGCAGGTAATGGTTTTCACTGGAACAGTCCCAACATTCCGTCTGCTTTAGGGGAAGAAGACCCAACCCAAGGAGCGTAGGCCACTGAGTAGCTTCATGTATCAAAGATGATTCATCTCCGCATAACTAAGGGACCTCAGGACAAATCCTGCCTAGACTTAAACACTCTGCAATGCCTAGACTTGGATCCAGTGCAATCCCATTGCTGCAGATGATATAAGCCAGGGATCCGAATGACCCTAAATAACCAAGACAGTAGGACGGGTCAATATCTCACCGCTGTTGCTAGTCTAGGAAAACAGGGAGAGTTTTTATTCCATTCTAGATCAGCGCATGTCCCAGCAAGAGGAGGAAGAGAGGGAACGCCGTCAAGCCGAGAAGGAGCAGCAACGCTTTACCGTGTCCCCAAGCGCAGCAGAAGGAGGGACAAGGGGCAAGGGCATTGAGCATACAGTGGCATCCTCAAAGTGGAGCCAGGGACTGGGATGCACTGCGGGGACAGGCAAAGCAGAGGCAGCAATGCGCGGAGACACCCGTAGCCAAGGAGAGAAGCAGCCAACTTGGATAGCTCAAATTCCTCGAAGTTGTTATGATAAAATAATGCTAGAGAATGCAGTGCCCTAGGAAGGGAAGTCTAGCTCTGGTATGTAGAAAGCCGCGAGGGCAGTCGGGGTGAGGACAGTTCATTGCTTTCCCAGGAGTCGTCTCTTTAAAAGTTAGCACAGCTAATCGGACTGTAAGCTTTTGGTTCTGTGTTTGTGCAGCATCTAGCACAACAGGGCCCTGCTCCCCGACTGGGACTCCTCACTGCTACTGCAATACACGTAATTAATCATTACTGATACAAATAACAGCACTGAGATATCTGGGGCCTGATCTGCACAGGTGCTGAGCTCTGGCGGGCCCCATTGACTTCATCTGGGCCGCTGGGAGCTCAGCACCTTGCAAAGCCAGACAGGCAATAACAACCGGCCATGCAGCCGTACTCTGGTGGTTAGATGTCTAAACTCTGTCATTTGCTCTGGCAGTTTTGCACCTGTAATTGACTGCAGGGGCCAAAAACTTAGGGGCTGACTCAGATCCAGCCTTGCAAATGAAACGAAAAGCATGTGGACTTGTCTATTCAGAAACCTCGTGTGTGGAAGCTGGGATTCCACACAGCCGCAAGCCAAAGTGCACTACGGACCTTTCAGGGCATAGCAGCAGGGTCCACCTGGCCACTTGGTGCACGGCAGGCTGTAGGGTCACACCCCAGCTTGCCATGCACTAGGGCCTTGTCTATACTAGTGCTTTTGCTGGCAAAACTTGTGTCATTCGGGGGGGATGAAAAAAAACCCACACGTCCCGAGTGATGTAAGTTTTGCCGGCAAAAGCGCTTGCATGGACAGCGCTCTGTTGGCAGGAGACGCGCTACCGCCGCTCGTTTAGGTGGTTTTAGGATGTCGGCGGGACACAACGCCGCGACACAAGCACTCCCCCAGCAGCACAGCTGTACCGATAGAGCCGTGCTGCTGCCAGCTGTAAGTGTAGGCTTAGTCTTCGTATAGACATGCCCCGTTTGCATCAATTCCACTAAAAGCTTCCCCAGCTGGGAGTGGAAAATGCCCAGGCTTCCCGCATTGGAGGAATATTTTTGTGGGGAGTTTGTCTGAAACTCGTGAAGTCTCATAGGCGTGAGCTGGCGTAAGGCTGAGTTAGCTGGCACGTATCCTTTACGTCGCGGCTGAACACAGCCCGTAGGGATGCTCTGGGGCTGGCCATGTTTGACAGAGGAAAGGCCAGGTTCTGCTGCTCTCACTCACCGGGCATGCATGAGGGTGGCAGAATCAGGACCGAAGTAAGCACCGAGGCCCACATCCTCAAAGACAATCTGGCACCGAACTCCCAGTGCTTTACATGGGAGTTCGGTGCCTAAACACCTCTGAGGATCTGGGCCAAAGCACACGGGGCCAGATTCCCATCTCCATTACGTTGGTGCAGACCTGCAGCCACTTCAGCATCTTCTGGATTTACACCTGTAACAGGGGGCAGACTGTGGCCCACACACCTCACATGCCCAGTAGCATACAGTGACACCACAGGAACTAACTCCAGAGGAACAGAGATTTTGCCTATTAAACGGAGAGCTTTGCAAACGGCCTTCGTTCTGGTGGGTTGTTTTGGTTTTTTTTTGTTTTGTTTGTTTTTGTTTTGTTTTTTTAATTTATTTAAAACAGGGGCCTTTTGTGAGTCTGTCTGGGATTTTGGTCCAAATCTTGAGCTGTTGTAAATCAGCTGGTTTACACCAGCTGAGGATCTGGCCATTGCTCCTAGTTGGAATGAGCTGCAGAACCTCGAACACGTTTTCCGCTTCCTCCCGGGGAGGCAGCTGTGTAGAACTTCCTGGAGGCAGCATAGCATCCTCCAGTGGAAGGGGTTGGGGACTGCACCCTCTAGGCATAGGTAAGTGGCTGGAAGGGATTAGCGATGGGGTAGGGGTTGGAGGGACAGAGCACACTCATGCCGCAGGCTGGCGGGTCTACCTGAGAAGAAATGGGCTTTGAAACCCTTCTTGGAGACGGTGTTGTCGGATTTGAACTCGATCCTCATGTTGTTGTACTGGGAAGTGATGACATCAGGCTTCTCAGCACCGCAGAATTTCCCGTGCAGCTTGGAGTCGGCCGACAGCCCGCTGCGCACCTCCACAAAGTCGTATTTGCACACCTGCTGGGGTGAGGGTGGAGAGGACAGAGGAGACGCGCTGAGGAGACTGTTGGGGTGAGGAAAGGCAACTAGCAGGAGCTGACCAGAAGATCACTGATCTTGGAGCTTACCCCTAGTGTAAACGTGCTGCAGCAGTGCAGAAAGTGACTGGCAACAGTGGGAGGCAAGTCACTTTTCACAGCAATGCAGACATGCCGACTAGAGATTTGCACCTATGTAACAGCACTAGCCAGACAACAGCTGCGAGTTGACGCTAGACACGTTCAGACTGGAAATAAGGCGTAAACGATCGACAGTGAGGACAACTAGCCACTGGAATAAATTACCGAGGGTTGTGGTGGATTCTCCATCAGTGGCAATTCTAAAATCACATCTGGCTGCTTTTCTAAAAGATCTGCTCTGGTTCAAACAGGGATTAATTTCCTGGAAGTCCTCTGGCCAGACTAGAGAACTATGGCCCCTTTTTGCCTATGAGTCTAGTGAGTCAAACAATCCTGTGTAGAAAAGTCCATCACTTCCTCTGAGAGCTGCTACATTGGCTTTGACCCATGCAGATCTCAAGAGGTAGCACCACCAGCAGAAATGAACACCTGACCTCCCTCTGCTGCGGAGCCTCCTCTGAGTGCATGGAACGGCACCCAGAGATGCCGCAAAGCCGGTCTTTTGCCGATGGTGGTGAGGAGTTAACCAAGGAGGAGATCCTCCCATGAGGAGACAGGGCCTCGGTACTCACGTCATTGCCCTCGGTCTCAAAGAATTCGAATTGCAGGGAGATGCGGTACTGGGAGGGCGCCACCAGGTGCCAGACACAGTCCTTGTTGGGCGGATATTCCTTGGGCCAGCCCGGGCTGGTGATGGAACCATTGAGCCTAGTGAGGAGGCCTCCGCAGGCGGCTACAGGGTAGAAAGCACAGGGGAGCATTGGCCAGGCTTCCTTCATTGGCCCCTTCCCCGAGACATGGGGCTGTGGGAAACTGACTGTCACAGGCCAGGCAGTGCCCAGGAGCATATGGGGGGACTGGAGCGGGGAGGGGCGAGCAGTCGCAGCTCTGGAGCTGTTAACGGGTTCGCGGGAAGGCTCGCGGCTGCCCGGAGATACTGACCCTCACACTGGCGCTTGTCCAAAGCCAGTTCGTAGCCAGGGTCACAGGCACACTTGTAGCTGCCCAGCGTGTTCAGGCAGCGCTGCTCACACCCGCCGTTGTTGGGCCGCGAGCACTCGTCTACCTCTGGGTGTGGACAAAAGCAGAGGAAAGTTTGGTAGCGGGACCCTGGGAACAGGGAACACATCTCGGCACTGGCCGGCAGGGAGCACGCTGCCACTCTCAGAGCCCCACCCCTGTCCCGGGAGAACAGGAACCAAGCAGGGCTTGGAGACTGCAACCCCATCCAGGCACGCACGGGAAACCCGGGGAGCAGTGGCCTGGAAAGAGAGGCGCCGCTGAGCAAGCTAAGCTCCCTGCCCAGCTGCTAGCGGGTGGGACCGTACCTTGGACTGGGCTTGCTTTTGGTCCCTCTGCTCCCTCTGATGCCCAAGGATAAAGGGTGGGATTTTAAAGCCAAAGAGCTGACCTGGGGGAACAGCTCAGCCTGCCCCTTCCCCACTGGTAAGCTGAGCCTCTCCCCCCCCGGCACGCTGCACCAAGCCCACCCCGTATACCCGGAGGCTGGCGAGGAAGGGTCCATTGCCACGTGAGCGAGCGCCAGACGACGCTGGCGGAGACGGCGCCGGTACCTTTGAAGAAGTTGACGGCGAAGCCAGCCTTGTTGATGGAGCCGTCCGAGACGAACTTAATCCACAGCTTGTTGGACGTGCTCTTGATGTCGTCGGGCTTGTCGTAGCCGCAGTACCGGCCGATCAGGCTGCTTGACTCATTGTCGCCGTCCCGGATCTCCAGGTAGTCGTAGGCACAGCTGTCGTGCCGCTCGATCTGGGAGCGGGGGAGCAGGCAAGACAGCAGTTCACCAGAGAGCTCCTGAAGACCCATCAGCTGCCCTGATTAGCCAGATGGCAACTTAACCTGCTGAGGTGAACTCCCTCATGCAGTAGCGATGGACCAAACCCTTGTGGTTTCACTTGTCAGCTATCGCTCCTGTCAGCCGATGATCCCAAAGCAACTGAACACCAGCCCCCGTCAGGCAGGGGTGGTACCGTGATCCCTATTTTAAAATTTGGGAAACCGAGGCACGGAGCCAGGAAGAGACTTGCCCAAGGTCACCCAGCAGGTCAGTGGCGCAGCAGGGTGTAGGACCTAGGGAACTGACCCGAAGGAGACGCGTTACACGTTCAGTGACGGTGCAGGTGGTTTCATTTCCCAGGACACAAACTCTACATGCACCCAAACCTGAGAGGTCTAGACTGGGTGTCTGAGTGGGGGTCATGGTCTTGCATCGACCAAACAGAAGCTGGAGATGCAGGGTTTGATTCTGCTCTAACCTGAACCACTTTTATACTGGTGTGAAGCCACTGCCTTCACCAGTGACTCCTGATTTACACCAGCATGAAAGCACCATCCAGCCCACAAGGGGTAGCTCACATACATCTACGGACATGTCTATGCTGCACTTAGACGGCGTTACTGCAGCACAAGCACGCATACTGGGGCTAGCTTCCCGCGAGCTAGCTTGCTAAAAACAGCGGAGAAGACACGGCCGCACGGGCTAGCTGCCCCAATACAAGCCCTTCTTGGAGCCCAGGTACAGACGCAGGTGGCTAGCCACATCACCACATGCGCTGTCAAGCCTTCACTGCTGCTTTTAGCAAGCTAGCGCAGTCACAGCCCTCCACTGCCGTGCACACAGACCCTGAAAAGGCAAATGACACCTGCCGCTGCGCAGCTGTTCCAAAGTGTGGCTGAGGTGTAATTATACAACACACCACCCCCCCTCCCCTTCTGCTCTTACCACCAGGCCGCACTGCCTTCCTACAGCCCGGGCTGTAGAAAAGAGCTGGGCAGAAATCCTCCAGCGGAGCCGTTTACTGTCAGAAAACAGTGATTCCAAACGTTGTGCGTGGATGTACCAATATCACCAAAACATTTTATGAAAGATTGTCCAAACGTTTTGTTTCAATCAGGACAAAGTGCTACATTTTGATTAATACCACATCAGGGGTCAAAAACCCTCGCTTCGAAGTGAAGCGCTTCCATGAGGTCGTTTCGATTTGAGCACAAAAACAGGGTTTCTGAGCTTTCATTGCGTGGGAAATTTCGGTCATTTGGGCTTTTCGTTCTGATTTCGGGCAAGAGGAAATTTTGCAGTGTCAGTGACTTGCCCAAGGTAACCCAGCATGGCACGGCAGAGCCGGGAATAGAACCTTTACGCCTAGCCTGGTGCCCTACCCATTGGGCAATGCTGCCCCCTCACCCAGCAGCTGTGAGGATTAACTAGTTAACGCTTCCAAGGCGCTTTGAGCTCTTCAGGCAAAAGACGCTAGCCCAAGAAGTGTTGGTCTCCTGCCAGCCTCCACGGGGCCAGACAGAGACCCAGAGGCTCAGCATGTCTCAGGACCTGGGCCATTGGGAGAGAGTCAAGGCTCCGTGGCCTGTAACTGCGGTGCCCGCACTGCGGGCTGGATGCTCGCGCAGCCCCTACCTCGAACGACTGGAAGGTGAGGCCCACGTGGAAGCCCTCGGAGATGGTGATCTTCCAGATGCACACTTTGTTGGGCCGGTATTCGTCAGGGTAGTTCGGAGATTGGATGTGTCCAGTGTCCTTCTTCACTTCTCCCCCACAAATGGCTGCAAGGGAAGGTACCGCCAGCCCAGCTGTAAGCCGCGTGGTGCCTCCCTTGCCAAGAGCCACGGCTGCTGCTGGGGCCGGGCCTCGGATTCTAGGGGGGGGCTCCAGGGAGGAAGTTATTTGGAGGGCCTGGGACCACCCAACCCATTCCCAGGGGAAGGCTTAGCACCGACGAGTCCTAGTCAGCCTGCCCCAAAGGAAAGTCACCCTTGAGATACTGCGTTGAACCGGTGTTGGGAGCACAAGGATTCTCTCCCCTGGGGTCACCCACCCGAGCGAGCCCGCCAGTCCCAGGGGGGAGGGCCTGGTACCTTCATAGACGGCGAAGAACCCTTTGCCGACCCAGTTGCTGCTGCTGCGGAATTCGATCCAGAGGCGGCTGTCGGTGGAGATGATGGGCTCAGGCAGTTTACTCCCACAGAACTTGCCTGGGGGAGGACACGTGAGGTCAGAGGAGTTGCGCTTACTTCATTTGCAAAGCACTTGGAAGATGTGGGCGAACATGCGGGGCACGGGGGCGAATCCTCATCATAGGAGGTTTTTAAAGAAGAGGTTAGACAAACACCTGTCAGGGGTGACCTAGACAGATTTAATCCTGCCTCGGCACAGGGGGACGGAGTAGATGACCCCTTGATGTCATAGAATCACAGAAGATGAGGGTTGGAAGGGACCTCAGGAGGCATCTAGTCCAACCCCCTGCTCACAGCAGGACCAACCCCAACCAAATCATCTCAGCCAGGGCTTTGTCAAGCCGGGTCTTAAAAACCTCTAAGGATGGAGATTCCACCCGCTTCCAGCCCTATGTTGCTACGTTTCTGTGGGCGTGTTTCTGATCTCACCCTACTGTCAATTGGGATTAACCCCATTTAAAACAATGGGGTGAGCGAGAGGAAAACCAGGCATCGGTTATTCTTCCTACTCTGGCTGATGGCACGCAGATCATTCAGCATCACTGCAGTAAGTTTCATGCCACAAGCCAATAAAGCAGAAAAGGCGGGGGATGTGGAGAGGGAGAGCGTCACGGGAGCTGGGAGTTAATGATGGAGGAAGGGGTCAGTACATGGACTGAGTTCCAGCAGTACAACAAGGCTCAGCTTGCCAGGGCCCTTAAAGATGCCCGGTGGTTACCTCGCTTCGTGGCCTTTCTCCAGTACCCGTCTCTCACCTCCACGTAATCATACCAGCACAGCTGGCTTCGGTACAGATCCATGGACGTGAAGTTCAGGATGATCTGAGAGGGGAAACAAGCAGAGATTAAACTTCCCCCCCCGGAAGGACCCACTGGCTAAGTGAGTGCCTCATCCCCCTCTGAGGGCTAGTCCATGACAGGATAATAGCCTGCTACTACTGCCAGCTCCCAGAGTTGCTCCGTTAGCTGATGTGGTATTAGTCTGGGCTGCAGTACTGAAGATCCCAGGATCAAACCCACCCAGGGGGTCATTATGCCATTCCAACCACCTCCCTCCGACAGGCCGCCAGGGTGGGTGAGTGAACACAAGAGCAGTTTGTGGTGCAGCCATGAGCGAATCTCATCCTCTGCTAAACTCAAGGTCCATCATCCACCCCAGGGAGTGCTAGGGCACCAGTAGCCACCGTGTCCAGATGCTACTTTGACCAAGGGCCAGCAGCACCTTTCCAAAAGGGACCAGACAGACAGCCTGAAGGGTCCGGACTGACAGATACTCAGCACTGTTTAAAAACCAGGGCCCATTAAGGCACTTCAAGTTGGGGAGCTAACCACTGAGGCACCCCAAATCACGAGTCACTTGGTAGCAGACAGGCCCAAACTTCTCAAGGCCCAGCCGTTACTGCGATCCCCCCAGGCAGCCAGAGTTAGGGGCTTCCACCGCTGGCTAGGGAAAACTGTCAGTTAAATACAGGAAAGTGGCTGCAGGGGGCCATGTACCCTGGGTTTAGCTTCGAACTTCAGGTTGGAATAAATGGTGGAAACTCCAGCCCCACTGAAATCGCAGCTTCATTTGATTTTGGGGTGGGAAGCACAGCATCCCAGGGTGTCAGGAAAGCAAAGCACCAGTTCCAGGTTCACGTAAGAGGAGCGTGAACCTGGCCCAAGCTACGAGCCCGTAACCGAAACTCAACTCATGACTTGGTGTGGAGCTCTGCTCATTAACTCAGCCAGCGGGAAATGGGCCTAGGCTGCACATCACAACTCACCCCAAGCATGGGTCCTTCTCCACAGTCCTGAAGGGGTCAGGGGCGGATCAGTGCTTGCATTGCAACAGAGCAGCAAGAGGCACTGCATATGGAGAGCTGCTTAACTTGGCTAGCTGCGGCTAATGGAAAGCCAAGAGAGCGCTCTGCTGGCATGATTCAAAGGCAGAAAACAGCAAGGATCGCGGGGAGGAGGAAGGAATTAGAGCAGTTTGACTGACAGGAGTGGGGTAAAGTTGAACAAGAGGAAGAATCAGGGCTTGATCTGACACCCATTGAACTTGCTGGGAACCTTCCCACTGGTCCTGAGAGCTCTGGATTGGGCCTTCAGGCAGATCATCTGGGGAAAAAGCTTCCTGAAGGAGAGATTTTTCAGAGTCCCCCTCAAGGGAGTGGGAGTCCCCCTGCTTGGGACATTTCCAAGGGGCTGGCCAAAGCCCAAGGGAATAGCCCGCACCTCTGCACCAGCTCCTGCTGGGGATGGCACAGGAGGCCTTTCCCATCCCCGGCTGGCATGAGCGTGTGGCCATCCCGCTAGTGACCGTGGTGCGGGCAATGGAGGGCAGCCCAGCAGGGCGGACGGGGAGGGATCGAACCACCCGGCCCGGCTACACGGGCCGGAGGATAAAGGGGAGAACCAGGCTGTTTGAAGAGTAAGGTTCCCCCCTGCTTGTGAACTGGGTAGCAGACTGGCTCCATGGTGCTAGGCACTGTACAGACACAGAACAAAGGGGCAGTCCCTGCCCCAGACAGTAAATGGCTCTGATGGCTCTGACGCAGTAAGCCAAGCCTTTTCCAATCCCTGACACCCCCTTCCACCCCCACATCAAGCCAGGATCTAGCTGGGATCCCCTCCCATTGGCAGCCTGGGAAGGGGAGCATGCTCCTTTCCCATCCCTGACTACGAGGCGTCTGGTGATGCCGACAGCACAAGACTGGAGGAGGGAGTAACTTTCCACTGGGGTGCAGAGAAGGGGCTGTCCCCACTCCCGACATATGTCGCATTTCTGCTCCCTGCTCTGTGCTATGCTCCACCACGGAGACATTTCCCGTGGGAAGGCGAAGCCATGCAGTGACGCTCAGGGTGCACGGGGTTAAATAGCGATGGCTGTCAAGGCAGTTCCCAGAACACGGGATCCCAGCCAGGCAGAGTGGAGGCGCTGCAGTAAGAAAGCGAACACCAGGCTGTGTGCTGGGAGCTGGGGCTGAGAGAAAGCGCTGTCACAAGGGGCAGAAAGGAGAGGTGAAGATGTGTGCAGAGCTACGGCCAGCGCTCCGCCACGGGGGGCTACTGAGAAGATAAAGGATGGAGAGGGAAAAGGGATAGAGGGAAAGACAGGAGGGGAAAAATGGGGAAGAAAGAGGAAGGAAAACGTTAATGAGAGGGAGTGAGAAGGGAGGGACAGAGAAGAGAGAGGAACAAGAAAAGCACTGTGCAGCACTTGCCGGATTTCCCTCATTTAATCCCTTCACCCCCAGCCCTTTGCAACAGCACACCTTGCCCCAGACCCTTTAGGGTGGACTCTGGAGAGCAGGTACCTTTTCCCCTGGGGTGACCGATATCCTCCAGACGCAGTGTATGTGTGCAGGATATCCATTGGGGAACTCTGGGGAGGAGAAGTTCCCCTGACTGTCCTGGAGGGTCTCTCCACAGGCTGGGAACAAAACAGGAAAGGGAGAGGGTTAAAAACCCAGCAGCAAAGTCACCCCCCCACCCCCGGCCAAACCCCAGAGGGCAGAGCTTCCTCACAAGTGGATCCCCCTTCCTAGGGCAGGCTGGGTCAGAAGGAACAAATGCCATGGACTGCCACCCACGCCTCAGAAATCTGGGGGTAAGAAGCATCCCAATCAGAGAACTTTATTCCAGCCTCCCCCCAACTCCAGCCCAAGCGCAGGAAGGCCCCTGACCAAGGACACAGCAGAGATCAAACTCTAGATCTAAGCTACCTGCTCCCACTGTTAGAAGGGCTAATGTGTCGCTACCAGCTCCCTGCCCTTGCTAGCTTCCAACCACAGCACCCACCCACCTCCCAAAAGCAGCGCCTTGATTTTTCCAACTGTAACCTTCCCCGTGCCAGCTGGGAGAGCACAAGCAGAAGGTATGTGGGCTGGCTGACTTAGCATCTGGCCTGGCCCTAGGGGAAACGACGGGGACGTGTTACCGGCACATATTCTCAAGGTGCATGATGAGCCCAGAGAACGGCTTCCAAACGGCTTTGTGACCAGAGGAGTTGTGTTGCCAGGCGGGGAGGCTGTGGGCAGAGTGCAGTGTCCGGAGCTGCTAGGTTTGTATCAGGGAGGAAGAGCAGCAGCTGGAGTCTGGGGGCTGGAAGAGCTCCTGATTGAGAGCCTGGTGCGAGGGGGTGATGGTCACAGCGCAGGCCTGCGTGTGGGGCTGTTTCTTGGGAAAGATGACGCGGATCGGGGGAGTGGCACCTTAGCCTTGGGGTGTGACTCTAAACGCCCAGCGCCCTGACGGGTCTCACGCATTACCTGGTGAACCTCACGCACGTGCCCAGGTACACTCCAAAAGCTCTCTGCTCCTGCACTGCTGCCCCATGGACTCCAGCCCCACCTGTGGGCTCAGCAGCTCTGAACGGTTGGGGCTTCTGAGGCGGTGATGGGACTGGAGGCTCCTTTAGACCCGGAGCCCCATTTCAAGGGAACAGAGCGCAAAGGAGGCAAGTGCCCATGGGAAATAGCTCAACAGACCACTCAAGCGCTGAAGGTGTGCTGGGGGACTGAGCCTGGGAACATGGAGCAGGCACTCCCTGCCGCCCTGGGAAGCACGTATAGCACAATGTAACGTGCTCCTCCCAGTTACGGTGCAGACAGAGTCGGGCCAGGTGCGTCTCTCTGGACTGCACGAGCGCTAGAGAAGCAGTGAGCTCTGCAGTTTGCTGGCTGCCATGGACTCTGGCATCCCAGGCGGAGGGAGGTTGCTGCAAGACAGCTTAGCAATAGACACGTTCAGCTCCGAATGCAAGGTTCAAGGATGTTTGGATCAGGCTCCACAACCAGCAGCTTTCCGAGATCCCATTCCAAAGACCCCCAAATAGCACATCGGGGGGGGGGGGGGGGAGGCAATTTATGCCCCTTTGATGGGCTGAGTCACCTTGTTTGGGAGTTGACCCTGCATTCCTGCAGAAGTTAGCACTTTCCAACCTGACACTTAAGGCGTAACACCCTCTGGCTGCTTTGCTCCAAGGGAAATCTCTGTCTTTTGTCTCTGGGCTTTGCTTCTTTTCACCCAGACAGCAGCACTGGCCTCTTTAAGATGCATCCCCCTCACCCCCCAATCACATCAATAGCCTGGACTGAAGTTCCCAAGTAGCCATGGAAACCCAACCCGGTGCCATGTTGCCACAGCAACAGAAATGCCAACTTTAGGATGGAAAATTAAACCTTACAAGAGTTTTTGTGTCGTCTCTTCTCCCGCCCCCGCCCGGACTCCTGCTGCCTCTCGCTCAAGTCTTGGCCTTCCCAGCAGAGCACCATGAATCCAACTATCTCCTATAAACAATTTTCCCCCTGCCTTCCACCAAGCCAGGGTCTCAAACCCAGCCAGGTGTCAGCTGCAATTAAGGCTTTCCGGGAGCTGCATCTGCATTCATGCCCCCCATGGCGGCTGTCAATCCCCTGCCCTGCCTCTCCCCCCTACCCTACCACGCCATGCCATGGCCAGCCAGGCCCGTGACAGGTTTACTGCTTAGCACTGTCTGGAGTTAGCCCAGAACTACCATCTGGAAGCCACACGATCTAGTTGGCTGTGGTAAATCTCAGAGGCACTTCAACCTCGCTGTCCTCAGGCCAAGACGTCATTCTCTGCCTCCCTGAGCATGGAGCCAGCCCCAGGGACTGTTTTGATGGAGCAAGATTAAAGGTGAAATGTAGACAATGGTTTCAAAACTGGGGGGTTGAGCCTGTCCCTGCCCCTCCCATGGAAAAAGGAGGCGTGGGCTGTTTTTAATCATCATTTCCCCTGCTTGGTTTCTAACCTTAGAAACATCAGCCATGTCATGTCTGGTCTGCCCTGAGTGTGCTGGAGAACCGCTGGAAGGTCTGAGGGGTGTTTAATGCAAGTTCTCAGACTTGAATTGCAAGGGCCAGGCAAAGGTCTTGTATGTTTAACAATGACATCCTTTCTCCAAGAGGCTAATTAGTCACCGGAGTTAAACAGGAGCTAGTGATAACCAAATTCATGCACAAGGCTAAAACTCCAGTGAAGCCAATGCAGCTGGGTCCATCTATCCCAGAAGAGGATTTGGCACAAAAAGACGTGATGGTATTGGACTACAAATCCCTTCTCCTCAACTGCCCAGCTTGCACTCTGCTCGCCTCTGTATTGTCATAGTTCTCACTAGTTCTCCAGTCCTCCACGGAGTTTTCCACCTGAGTGTGGACCTGAATTTCAACTTAAAACAAACCAACCAACCAACCAAAAAAACCCCCAAGAGCTATCACTCCTCCTTTATTTATTTATCAATCAACAAAACAAAACAAAAACAAACCTCCTTTCTGGCTTCCTTCATTATAAAGCAGCAAAAGTAAGACATGTCTCATTTTATTCTACTGTAATGGTTCTCTCTAAACAGCAGGGATTTCTGCAGGTCTGCTCCTGCCCTGAGCCAGGGTCTGTCTAGATTTCTGGATCTCGGTCTGTTATCTGAAGTGTACTTAGATATCACACATGTTTGCAAAGCCCCCGTCACCATATCATCAAGCACAGGTGCCCTGTAAATAGGTTCCTCAGGGTGAAGGTAATGTAATGCACTTCGCACACATTGATTAATTCAGCCTGGCACTTCACGCCCCCGGCTCAAGGAGATGGGTATTACACTCATTTCATAGATGGGGGAACAGACACAGATAAGTGAAATGACTTGCTCAAGCCCAGTCAGTGGCAGAGACAGGAATAGAACCCAGGCACCCGGAATCCTACATGTCATTCTTCGGCTCCCGGGGCCAGGTTCAGATCTCAGGCTGCACCAGGAGTAACCCCACTGACTGACTCTCTCTGTGCCTCGGTTCCCCATCTGTAGAAGGGGGATTCCAATTGTTCCTTTGTCTTCTGGTCCATTTACACTGTGAGCACTCTGAGGCAGGGGCCACCTCTTACTATGTGTACATACAGTGCCTAGTGCAATTAGGTAGCTGATTAGAACTTGTTAGGAGATTCACCTGTGCCTCCCCCAGCTGTGGACAACTGCAGCAAAAATCAATTCATTCTCACAGCTGCCAAAGCTACAGATGTTGCAGAGCCATAGTCCGATTGCTGAGCCTGTCACCTCCACAGCCGGACGGACCACGTGGCAACATTGTCATGCCATGGGCATCAGGAAAACCGGCTGGAAGATACTTACTCACGCCTGCAGGAGGCCACTGGGCAGACAGGAGACTGACTGCTGTGGGCCATCCAGACAGCGGTCTTCTCCATCAACACCCTGTCAGCTCACGGCGGAGAATATTGGTGAGGCAACCGTCGCTAGGCACTTGTCTCCATGGCTATTTTTCATGGGTGGAACTCCAGAGCCCCATTCTGCTCTGTTTGCCTGACACGTGCTTTGATTTCTTCTTAACATCCTCTGTTTTCGGCAACCCGTAAGGAGCAAGGGGGAAGATTTATAGCAGAGCTTGCCGACCTGCTCTCCTCTCTCAGGTAGGCTACAGAAACAGCAGCAGAAAAGACCCACCTAGGGCTCGGGAAACTCGGCAGATTTTTCTTGTCTTTCTTTCCATTCTGTTTGGATTGTACATCAGGGAAATGGAGCGGACTCCAAAGTGAGCAGCACCGGTTAGAGCCAGGCAAAACAAGGGAGGGATGCAAGTTCCTGACACACAACTCGGTCGGCGCACCTCAACCCTGCCTCACTGCACCTGTTGCTATTCCAGCCCTGGGCTCGCTACCTCCCGCTCGGTCAATGCACCTCGGTCCTGATCTGCAGCCCCTCCCTGCACTGCCCACTCCCTGTCTCCTGGCACTGAAGCATCATTCCCTTCAGAAACGTTCCCACTGCAATTACATGAACTCCTTGGTGGAAAAACAAGCCCGTTCTCTTTACAAACCTTTGTCCTCTCCCTGACCAGAGGGTGAGTCAGGCTAGTTGTCTATGATCTCCAGGCCAGACGAGTACTCAGGAGTCAAATGGGAACCAGAAATTTCACACACTCCTGACTCTTCACTTGGCTACTTGTCCCTGCCTTCCTTTCTGACATCTGTTTAACTGCTGGAGCCAGCGCCGGAGATGGCTGGACAGTCTCCAAGGCCTTGGTAAAGATGGGAGCTGTCGGTCCAGACTGGAGTCTCAGACCCGAGTTAGATCATGCCATTTCCATTCATAAAGCAGTGAGAAGTGCTCAGATCAGTGCATGATGTCAGGACCCAGGGGACATAACATACTCAGAAGGGGTTGGGACACCAGGCTCATCTTATTCCAGCTGGCGTTACCAAATCAGAGGCTGTGACTGCATTCCCAATGGAACACGCTATGGGTCACTGACTCATTCTCTGCCCTCAACTCCTTTCTGAGACTTCCTTAGCACAAAGATTTTTCATTCATGCAGCTAGGAGAAAATGATGAAGAAAATAGGTGTGTGGGTCAGCTAGAAGAAAGATGCACTACAGACCTATAAAGAATGCATGCCACATTCTGATCACAGTCACAGCAATGTATATTTGAGCTGGGTTTCAGGTTCTTAAACTCACTCGCTTATTTCCCTGGTTTTATTATTTATATTTGTTTGAAATAATTAAAAAAAAAAGAGTAAAGTCAGCCACTCCATGGTCGATTGAAAATCAGGGAGAATTGATGAAAAAAAACTATCAATTTTTTTTTGTAAAAAATTTGAAATTCTGATGAATTTTTTGGTGGAGATTTCAAAATCTGAAAAATTTCAACCAGGAGGCTCATGTGGTTAAGGCCTCCTGGGATCACGGGTTCAATTCCTGCCTCTGCAATGGACTCCCTGGGTGACCTCGCCGTGCCTCCATTCCCCTTCTGTAAAATGGGAATAATAATCCTCTGTTTTCCTACTCTTTGTCTGCCCCTTCTATTTAGATTGCAAGCTCTTTGGGGCAGGCACTGTCCTTGCCTTATGTGTATGTACAGCACCTAGCACAATAGAGCCTCAAACTCAATTGGGATCTTGGCTGCTACTGTAATACCAGTCACAACAACAACAACGTACCAGATAAGGCTGGTGTAGCAGGTTTCTGTGTCGCCCTTGATCCCAGCTGGCAGATGTGTGTTCTGCACCTACCCTGCCCCCCCACCTTGGATACCGAGTAGCTAGTGGCACTTACCTGGGCATCTGTACAGCTTGCGCGCCTGGTCTATGTCCCCTTTGCTCAGCCGAGTCCGCTGGCCAATGTGGGGCACCACGCCGTTCACATTGTATTTGGGCTGGATGGTGTCAAGGAAAATCCCTCTGGAAGAAGAGCGGAGAGGGGTGAGGGGAATGGATGGTGTCAGCTCCTCAGCTCCCCTGGGGCCTCCACAGCAAAGCGGCACCGGGGGCAGAAATTCACGTCATGGGCTCAACACGAAGGGCTCCCCCTTCTGCCCAAAGTGGCTGCAGAGCAATGGAGGGGCTTGCCCTCCTCTCGGATCACGCCACCTCAGCTACACGCCTAGGCCCAGTCCAAGAGCCTAAGTGAGGCTTGGTGGGCCTGGCTCAACCATTCCAGAGAGAGTCCTGCTCTGCTCACGTCTAAGCGGTATGCACCCACCGCAAACCCCGCTCGCTGCGCTTGGAGGGAGGCCGGAGTCAGTGGAGTTATCCCCGAGATGGATGTGGCCCAGACCCCAACTGGCCACACAGTTAAAAAGGGGTGCCACAAAAATTCAGCCCAACTATTCCCTGGACTGGCTGGCGGAACGAAGAGGGGAGAAGTACACAACTCGCCCCCTCAGGAGACAGACCAGCTTCGTTCTGGGGGATTTTAGGACCAAGTGGGTAGAAGAGAAAAGCTGGATGTAGTGCTATACATGGTATTAGCGTTGCTGCAATCAGCCGTCTCCTCGGGTATCGGCCAGAGGGAGAGGAACGGGGTCTGGTTTTCACAGCAGAGGGGGTTTGGAGTCAGGACTCCTGGGTTCTATCCCTAGCTCTGGGAGGGGAGTGGTGTCTAGTGGTTAGAGCAGAGGGGGTCCTGAGTTCTAGTTCTGTCTCTGACACGGGCTACATAAAGTATGTGACTTTGGAGTGACCAGCCAGCAGCAGCTGCACAGAGCAGGGCAGCTCCCCATGGCCCTTCGCCATCTCACAGCCAAACACGAAATACACCAAAACGTAAACAAGGGTGCGGAGTGGTCAGCGAGGGAACCAGGCGAGGGGATTGCCATGGAAACCCAGCCACCAGAGGGCAGGGCGGCCAAGACATGCAGCGAGTGTGTCATCACCAGAGATCTCAACTGCCCGGAGGGGATAGCGGAGAGGGATTGCTCATGGGCCAGGCTGTGGTCTGAGCACATCATCCCGCCAGTGCTCTGAGCTCATCCCACAAACAGGAAAGGTTCAGGGAAGAGGTTCACTCCCCATCACCCGGGGACACTCCAAGGTCGACTGCAAGATGCCAGCTGGGTCTCTCACACCATCCAATCCAACTGCTCTCCATGAAGAAGGCAGGATCATCCCTGCAGACACATCATCCTCAAGGGCCAGGCTCCTGCACGCAGCTTTCCCCGCGGGCGAAGAGATGAGCACCCCCAACTCCCAGCGAGCCAGTGCGCCTGATCCTCCTGCTACTGAAGGCAACAGGAGTTTTCCAAGCAACTTTAACGTCAGCAGGATGGGGCTCAAAGTGTATTGCAGGCCCGGCATTGGCCCGTTCTACACCCAGTGCTTTGGAGTGTATATTTCCTGCCTCTTCTCAGAAGCAAGCTCAAAAGGCAGCAAATCCCATGATGCCCACAGGCTGCTAGACAGGCTAAAGGCAGTCAGAGAAAGAATACAACAGGGAAAGGAAAAGGCGGAGAGAAAACGAATGAGAATGTGTGTGGAAGAGGACTGGTCTATACAGGCAGCAAAGCTACGTCTCCCAGGGGTGTGAAAAGCCCACACCTCTGAGAGACAGAACTATAGCGAGCTAACCCCCGGTGCAGACAGCGCTAGGTCGACAGAAGAATTCCTCCATCAACCTAGCTAGTAGGTGTGTCACTACAGCGATCGGAAAACCGCGCTCGTCTGTACTGGCGACACGGCGCTGCAGCACTTCAGTGCGGACACTGGCAACAGTCACGGTTAAACCACCTCTCCAAGAGGTTGGCTTAACTACGCCACACCGGGGGACTGATTCTTCACACCCCGACGGGCAGTGAGACCGACCTCATTTTCCAGTGTAGACCAGGCCTGACGCGCTACAGCGGGGTAGACATACCCTGAGAGAGGGAAAATGAAAGAAAATGAAAAAGACCGAGAAGGAGGCGTTGAGATCAGAGAGGCTATGCAAGCAGCTAGTGCTCCCCTCCCCCCGCCTGCGCCCCCCGATGGGTCCGGATTCTGCTGTTAATAAATGGAATCTTTCCCTGCTCCTGTTACCATATGGAGCAGTTTAAATCTGGAAGGGGGAGAGCAGGGGGGCTTTTATTTCTCTCTAGTTTCCATCCTGTCATCTTGAGTGATTTTCAGGCGTGCTTTTCCTGGCCCCGTGGAGTTATTGTTACACGCTTCGCCCAGTTGGCAGGGATTCTCATCTGGCAGCCGAAGCCAAGAGGCAAGCAAGCAACGGGATTTAAAAGAGCAGCACAAGGCAAGGCAGATGGGACGTTCTCGACCAGCAGCAGCGCCGCCATCATGTGCTGCAAGTCATCCTCGAGGATGTCCCTGACCAGCCTTTCACCTCCTCCTAAGGTTTTGGCTGGAGATGGAAAACAAATGATGAAATTTCAGGGCCGGCTCCACAGTGAGTAACCATGGGGCGAGTTGCCAATGGCCCTGGGAATATGAGTCATGAGGGAGCAGCCCATCAGCTTTTGTCCCAGAGCTGGGCCCCGGAGGCTCGATTTCACAAAATCGCTGGGCAGGGTGGAAATACCAGGCCTTTTTATTAAAAGGGGGGGAAAATGTGCCGAGCAACCGCGATTATGCAAAGCTCTTGATGGAGGGCCGGGAGCTCTAGGTGATCAGGGACGCCGTCTCTTGCAGATGTTACTTTGCCCAACTATAGGCAAATGCCAGCTTCCCAGATCAGCAGGACACTGTTCAGAAGCCTCCCCTCCTTCTGGGTGCCTGAAGCCACTGGTGCAGAATTCTGCAGAATTCACCTAGCATTTCCACCCTCTCCTGGTTGAGAGGAGATGGATGTGTGCATCCCGCACTGCCCTGAACTGGAGCGGAGAGTGTGCTCAACAGCTCTGCAAACCAGGGCCCCAAGAGGGGTCCCAAGTTGGGTAGCAAAAGCCAAAGAGGTCTCAAATTATTATGGTAGCACCTAGAGATCGGGGCACCATTGTGCTGGGTGCCGCACACATGTAGCCTGGTCTAGAAGAGATTACAGCCTAAATCAGAAAAGGAAGGTGGGACAGAGAGGCAAAATGACTTGCCCAAGGTCATCCAGCAGGTCAGTGGCAGAGCTGGGAATAGAATCAAGACCCCTCCCATTGGTTCAGGCTGCCCTAACTAGCGACTTTTGAAAATGTGAGCCAGGATGACCAAGGTTTTTATAGTTAAGGTGCCGTAGGCTCTGATTCAGCAAAGCCCAGTTTTATGCACCCGGGTAGTCCTGCTGACGTCAATGTAACAGATTGGGTGCATGCTTCTGCACCAGCTGAATTGGGGCCTGAGCCGGGCTGATTCGGCTGGTCTCACAGAATGCCCAACACCCTGGAAAGGAAGGAAGCCCCCATGCTGACTCAGGCATGACTGTGTATCCAGCCCCCAGTCCAGTTATAATCCATGGTAAACAGCCAGAAGGACCTGCCTCCTTTCTGGATAACAGGTGATTTGGTTCATGCCGTCTGGGGTACGTTGTGTCTCTCTTATGAAAGCAAGACCCAGCGGCATGTCCCGGGCAGCATGGATGAAGCTGGCAACCGTACCAGCTGAAACACACCACGCAGCACCACAAACACAGCGCGGACAAACTGCACCAGCTGCACCTTCGTAGCCTGCAGCGACACGCGTCTGCAGAGCGCGCAGTGACTGGCTCGGCCGAAAGGAATTCACAACCTAGGATTCACCTGCCAGCCAACCTCCCAGGGAAAAGACTGGAAAGCCCAACAGCGGCAACAAAAGGAGGGATAAAGCGAGAGGCTCAGCAGAGGACATCGTCAGCCCACAGCATGCAAGGACGCAACCCGCTGGGAGGTGGGCTGCGGCGGCAGATTCAGACACGGCGCTGCTGGCTTGCTCCCAGCAATCTGTGTGTTACAATAATTAGCAATCTGTTTTTAAAGCCCTTTCCCTGGCTGCCGCTGTGTCAGAAGGTGAACTTCTCCCGAGGGGATTTCTCATGCATTTAATCAGGATTCAAACGTGACTCGCTGCATGTGAGAATACACTCTGTGCGTGTCTCTCTCCGCTCCGGTGCACCTCGGGGGAGACCCCAGCTTCATCGCTGCAAACACAGAGTGGGTGGGAGAATCATTCATGGCTATGGGAGATGGGACGAGGTGCACCTGACCTGCAGAAACTGGGGCTGCAGAGCAGGAAACATTTGCTAATGAGGAAAGGCCTGGAGGAAGGGTCAAGGAATAAATTCCTGAAGGAAGGGCGTGAAGCCTCATCAATTCAAACATTGAAAC
Source organism: Emydura macquarii macquarii (assembly GCF_026122565.2). Classification (NCBI taxonomy): domain Eukaryota; kingdom Metazoa; phylum Chordata; order Testudines; family Chelidae; genus Emydura; species Emydura macquarii. The sequence goes on from NW_027130307.1 coordinate 80,037, forward strand.
CCTGGAGAACATATTGCAGGGAACAATCCGGCATGGGCAAGGGCAGAAGGCACAGGAGAGGCTCAGTACTACAGCTGAATGGCTATCCCAGAGCTGGGTATTATGATGACATGGATCTTTTTGATTTCCACTTCCTTCCAATCCATCGACACGTCCCATCTCTCTCTAGGCTAGTACCTGCGCACCCTATTCTATGGCTTTCCACAGCTGGGGTGCAGAAAGAAGAACTGAATCAGGGATGCAGAAAGGAAGCGTGGGAGGCAGGGGGGCGCCGCTTGGGAGAGCATAGCCTTCTCCCCAGGACAAGGAGGGGTTTTCCAGGCCCAGCACTACAGCTCCCCTGCATTTCGGAGGCAAACACTCACCTCTTGCCCCCGACTCTTACAAGGCAGCCGGCCACGGCCAGCCCTGGGAAATGCTGCCAGGCCTATTTTGACAGAGGTGTTGTTTGCTGGGGCCTGCCATGGGATGGGCTTTTAATGGAGTGCTCGCTCAGGCGGATCGAGGAGCCGCTCTCCAATGACTCACTGGCACAGGCCGTTGCCTCTGCGTGGGACCTGGAGCAGCATGTCCCTTGAGATTCTGGAGGGATATCTCAGAAGCACCGAGCCGCCCTGAGGCAAGGATTTTTCCTCCCCTTTTAGTGCCCTTGCCGGCGGGTCGCCCTGCTGGAGGCTGCAGCTCCCAACCCATTTCCCCACCTCCTCTACCATGAGTGGACTTCCCGCCGGGATGCAAGCGGCTGCTTCTCTCTCCCCCAGCTCTCCATCTCCCCTCTGGAACCGGCAGTGCTGTCAGCAGCCCCAGGCCCATCTGCCCAGCCCAGGCCAGGACCTGGGGGAGAGCCAGTGGGGTGACACTCAGCAGCTCAGGCTGGGCAGCGAGAGACCTGCAGGGCCCAGCCGCCTTAGGAGAGAGCCCTCCTTGACTTCTCCTCAGAGGGGGGAGAGAGTGAACCCCCCCTAGAGTCGCAGCCAGCTCATCGCCCAGCACGCACGGACGCGGGACCCCTCCCTGACGTCAGTGGAGGAAGGCCAGTCGTGAATTTGGCTTAGAGGCCCAATTCTGCAGCTCCCACTGGCTTGCCCAGTCACCTGCAGACGTCTGCATCGAGGAATATTCTCTGCCTGCTCCTGTCAATTGCCTCCCTATTACATCACCTGGCTTCTTTGATCCGCCCCCCCACTCCCTAACAGAGGCATCTGGTCCCCTCAGGCCTCTTCCCAGGGAAAATCATCTGAGCCCCAAGGAGTCAGCAGAGCGTGCCCAGCTGGGAATCTCATCCGACCCCGAATGCCTCATGCAGGGGGCGAGGCTCATCCTCGTGGCGGCTCCACGGTGCATGGCGGAGTGCTCCAGCCCAAGGCGTGGCTTTCCCAAAGACGCTGCGGTGGGAGAGGCCAGAGGCATGTGCGCGCGTGAATGAAGCAACATCTCCTTGGACTCTTACCTGGAGAAGGTGTTCCTGGCATAGTGCATGATGCTGTCAAAATCGTACGTCTCGCCCAGGGACTCCACCTCTTCAGGCTCCATCTTCAAGAAGTTATACTCCTGCCCTGCGGAAACCGGGGGTGACAGAGGCATGAATAAAGCAAGGGAGGCAACACCGGGCGGGGAAGGGTTCGGGAACCTGGGTAAGCCACGAGTGTACTTGGTTTAGCTTTCTCCCCTCAAGTATGGGCTGATTATTCACAGCTGCTTCCCAATCCCACCCTCAAGGATGCAATGCCTGGGGTGGAAGGGGAGGAGAGAGGCGTGCGGGGGCCTTTACCTGGCTGGATGTTGTCCCGGACAATGGACACATGGTCATCCCGGTCTGGACGCGTGTGCTCGTGCCAGAAGCCGATGACATGGCCCAGCTCGTGAACCACAATCCCGAACTTGTCACAGTTTTTGCCAATGGAGATGGCCTGGGGTCCCCCTCCTCTGTGTCCCACGTAGGAACAGCACCTGGGTTGGGTGGGAGGAAGGGGGGAGAAGAGCCCCATCAAACCCCATGCACAGCAGGAATGAGAAATCAGCCACTCACTTCTCCTTAACCCTCTGGTCACTGCCATTCCCTGGGGCAATGTGCAGGGGGAGGTGCCAATATGCCGGTCTCCAAAGGCTTCATGGCTTTAAAGCTATGCACTTACCCTGGGGCTAAGCGGCCGAGGGTTAGGGGTAGGGTTCTATTCATCATCCCAGGATCTCTAGATTGGCAACGGCCTGCAATCTCACTGCACGATGGAAAGGTCTGGAGCCAACCCATGCTCCTGCAGTGTCCACCTGGGAAAAGGGACTTCCAGTAAAGCCAGAGCTGCCCGGCCCAGAGAGGTGAGTGATTGCAGGAGAGAAGCAGTGCACGCTGGGCTCCCTTGCGAGACCTGATCACAGGATGTCCCTTTGCAGCTCACAAACAGGAAAGCATGCTCCTCACACAGTGAGCTACGCCCACCCCCTCTTATCGTGACCAGGCTCACCTGAGAGCTGGGTGGAGAAGGGGGCATGCCCCTTTGACCAAGGCGAAATCCTGGCCTTTCACATGGTTTAGAAATCAATGGGGCCCTGAGTACTAGCGCTGGACCGTCTCCGCAAGGGGCAGCACATATGGAAAAGCGTTATTCTTTGGAAACTTTTAACTGCCTGCCCACGTTTCATTTAAATGAAAGCCGGTGTAACTTTAACTCGAGTAGGGACTAGTCGGAAACTGGGCAGGTTCAGCTCTTCCCACAGGGCTGACAGGCTGCAGCTGCCTGAGGCCTGGAAAAGTGAAAGCCACCAGACCCCCGGGGCCAGCTGCCCCAGGTTGGGAGGGGGGTACCAGCTTGGATGGAGTAAGACCTGGCCTGGATCTTTGCCTGGGAGTTCCGGGTTAACTCCTAAGAGCAATTGCTTCTCCTTTCTGTAGCGCTGCACTTGGGGTCTGGCCGAGACTGGAACTAGAAGAGCCAAAACCCCACTAGCAAGGCTCCTTGGCCAGACTCCAGAGAGCTCGGACAAGCTCTGCAGGAGCATCTACGCGGCTGGCTGCTGCTCTGAGCCGAACCCCTGGATGCATCCCCCGCTTGGGACCGGCATGGAGAGCTCTGCACTGCACGGGCCAGACTGACCCCGGCACCAGCCCTGCCCAGCAGAACTAACACCCCTGAAGTCACTGGATACGCTCTGATCTAAACCCCCCTTACAGTCAACGGGGAGATAGTCACCGGCCTCTGTGAGAACTGGCCAGGTCCCAGTGGGATCAGAATCTGGTCCCACAGCTCAGGATGTGTGGACATGTCCTGGAGGATGGCTCTTTGGGACGTCTCTCTCCCGCCCCTGGGATTAGAGGTGGATTCCCTGGGAATACCTTATGTTTTTGTCTATCCCCTCCTTAAAGACATGTGGAGTCAGCCCAAGCCACGCGAAGGCTGAGCAGCCACAGGGAGGTGTGTTCTCCGCTCCAAGAATTTTGGGGGCCTGAACGTGCTGACAGCAAATCAAGGTAAAACATCTCCTTTAGGGCCTGATCTGGTGGCACATCCTCTCGGCTGCTTAGTGCCTTCAGCTCAGCCTCTAGTGAATCCAGCTGTCTCGTTTCCCATTCTCATTCAATAGGGCACCCCAATCTACGGCCACGGACAGCTGGGGTGGAAGAAGAACTGAATCCGAACAAAGCAAGCAAGCAGCTTAACCTGCTGTCCTTTACGGAAGGGGTGAAAGGGTCATGCTTTGGCATTGCTACTGCCGGCCAACAGGGCTTGCTATGGAACACGACCCAGTTCATCACCCCTTCGCCCCTTCAGTGCTGAGCTCTCCACCTCCGCACTGCTCCAAGTCCCTGCTGGTCTCCCACCAAGAGGCTTCATTCCTGTGTAATGAGAAGGACTCCTGGCTGTTACCCGCCTGGTTGGGGGAGGAGGGTGGTTCCCTTGCTCCTCTGTGGATTGACTCTGCTAAACCAAATGTTATGCCCCAGAAGATTAATTCATAACTGTGCTTTGTGGCATTTGTACCGCACGCGTGCACGAGGAAGAACGGGTGGCATTCCTGCGGCTCCTGCATTTGGGCTGGGACGCTCCAAGTGAAAGCTGGTCCCCCCTCCTTCCCGCAGTGTAGCACATCTGCTGAGGAAAGCCAGCACCTGCCAAGCCGGGGAGCAGCCTTCCTTCCACCTCCACTTGCCCTCTGCCCTGGTGTGGAGATGGCACAAACAAGGTTGCCTTATCCTGTCTACCCAGCCTGGCCAGCCCGGGACTGCTCCATGCACTGCTTTGCCCAGGCTAGCTGAAAGCCTTCATAATCCACCACTTCCTCCCATAGCCTGATGCATCTCCCAGTCAGGAAACATTCACCGAGATCCAGCCTGCATTTTCCCTTGCTTAATTTCATCCTATTTCAGTCCCCACCCCAAGGACTCTCCCCTTTTCCCGCTGACTACGCGGACAACTGTCACATCTCCCCATCTCTGTTCACTGCTGCTTCTCCAGCGTACACAGATTGGGGTGTCTGAATCCATCCTCATTACCAGATTTTCCCATTTAGAGGCATACGCACACTGTGTGCGCGCAAATAGGTCTGTGAATCTCAGAGACAGAGGCAGCACCTCACTGGATCAGAGCAGGCCTCCCCCTAGCCCAGAGTGGTTTCTCCAACAGTGACTAGCATCGGGTGCTTCAGAGGATGGTGCAAAAGTTTCTTCCCAACCCTCATTAGTTAGAAGTTGATACATGCCCTGAAGCATGAAGATTTCTCTCTTCCCAAGCTCTTGTTTTATTTTTGGTTCTTACTACTAGGACTCTGACTAATCTTATGATCCATGTAAATCTCCAATCCTTCTTTTAAAGCCGCTAAACTCCTGGCCTCAAATATATCACGCGGCAATGAGTTCCACAGCATAACTGGGGGATCGGGTTCTCTCCGAACATCAGATTTACACCACGTAGCTACTTGACTTCAGCAGGGTTACCCCAGTGTGAGAGGAGAGTCCGGCCCTGTGTGTGCACAGCAAATCCAGGCACCCACATTTCAAACTTGGCCCATAATAATTCCGCCACCTCTCCTCTGAACTCCAATTTGCCAATGTCTTTTATCATTAAAATCGTAATTCTTAATCCAAGGCCTTCCTTCCATTTGAGGGTCTCAAAGCACTTTACAGAATGCATCCTCACATTCCCCTTCGGGGGCAGGACATTATTGTTATCACCACTGCGCAGATATGGAAACTGAGGCACTAGGTGGCGAAGTGATCTGCCCAAGCCAGCGGTGGATCCGAGAACAGGTCTCCTAATTCCCATGGTTGTGGTTTAATCACCAGGCAATCCTGCCCCACTTGTTATTGGGGAGCTCAGGTCGGCACGCAGCATTTAAGGCTGGGGGGCCAAAGGGGCCCTAAGGGAGTAAAGTGCTCAGATCCTATTGAATTTCAAAGTGAAGTAGGTACCTAAACCCCCTAGGCTGCTTTGAAAAACTCTCAGCCTTGGTTCCCAGTTTGGGCAATTCTGCCCAGTGCACAATGTCCCCCGTGGCACTGGTGGACGAGGACCAGCTGTCGCCTGGCAGCTGCCTCAGCCCCACTCACCCGCATGGCCTGTGCGTAAACACTATGTAGCTCTCTTCCGTATTGCGCTCCAAGAACGTGACACAGGTGTGCTTCTCCCAGTGGCGCATGGCTTGCCGGAAAACTGCACGCTGGCTGCCTGCAAGAGAGGCAGGAGGAGACCAGGAGTTCAGCTTAGACTCTAAGCCTCTTGGGCTTTTCGTTCTCGGTTCGTACAGCACCTAGCACAATGGGGTCCGGTCCATAGTTAGAGCTCCTAGGTGCTACAAGAATACAAATAATACGTAATAACAATAGGCCCTGCTGAGATGGGAGAGGAGTAACATGGGAATGCATCTGAGCCCCACCTGTCACACGGGACCAACAGCAACGGACACTGCAACACGCGCCATGATCCGTCACTCTTACATGGCGCTGTAAGATTTTCAAAGGGGCCCAGCACTCAGCAGTTCCTGTTGCTCGCAGGGGAAGCCACTATGTGCCTCATCTGTAGGTTAGAGTCGCCATCATCCCCATTTTAACCGATAGGGAAACGGACGCACAGAGCGGGGAAGCCACTCGTATCAAGTGCCACAGCAAGCTGTGGGCAGAGCTGGGAATGGAACCCAGGCGTCCTGACGCCCAATCCGCTGCTCTAAGCTCTGGACCACACAGCTGCCATGCTGCAGACCGTCTCTCCTCAGCCACAGACTATGAGAAAATAGAACCGGGCCACCCCAGCCCATACACAGCTTGGTGATGGAATGTGCTCCCTGCGTACAGAGCCGGCAGGGCCAGCACGTGCCGATCGCCCCCACTCACCACTGAAGTTCCCACTGATCACGTAGGGAATGACCCCGTCCGGCCACACCCTCTCATGACGGGAAGTGGCTGCCCGGCGGCTTCGAGACCGCTCCTGGCCCTGCTTCCATTGTCTCTTCTGCTTTCTCCTGGGCTTCAGGCTGGTGCTGTTGGTAGTGATTCCTGGGGGGCATGAGAGCAGAGAAGGAGGGGTGTGTGACCACGGAAGTATCTTCTTTAGTCCAGGTGACCGGACTAAATGAGATACTTATGGGATTCTTATACGGTCCCAGGCCACATTCCTCCCTGGTGTAACACCGACTTCAGTTACACCAGCGATGGACCTGGCCCAAAGAGCCCGACACACACCACCAATCAATAATCTATGCTCCATTACATCCGTTCTGGGGCGAGGCACGTGAATCCAAGACCCAATTTGAGGGTCATGACAACAGGGACTAAGATGAGACCGCCAAACTCATTTCAGGAATGAGTCTACGTCACACTTGAATCCAGGACTTCCCAGAGGAAACCCAGGATGTGATCACCCTGCTAGCCCAGATTATAGGCAGGATGGACTAATTACTCTTCTAGCACGGCCTTCACCAAAGCCACCTGTTCTCCGCAGCGCCAAAGAGAGAGCTGCTTATGTCCTTCTTGAGTTGGATTGGGATGGGGCAAAGCAGATGCCAGCTAGTGCCCCCTGGATCTCAAGTGACGTGTGCTTGGCCTGGGAATCACAGCCACTTCCAAAATTTTGGCTGGCTCTGTAAGGAAATGAAATCAGAGCAGCCGGGGAGTGCCAAATTCTTTGTCTCCCAATCGCCTGGAATGCCCAGCGTCAGCCATGCCGCCACCCTGGGGCTCCTGGAAAGTGCTGCCCGCCTGGATGGGCTGGGATTGCTAAGGGACGTGGCGTGGCCAAGGCTGCCCAGACAGGCCCCCGGCAAGGAGACGATGCGACGGCATCCAGGACAGGATAGCGCGTTCCCATGTCTGCGGGAAGGCTGAGGCTCTAAGGTTCATAGGAGATTTGTGACAGTGATTTTGGGTGCCCAGCTCAAGACGCCTGAAAGGGGTCACGTTATCAGAGGGCCGGTGCTCTGCACGGTCTGAAAGTCAGGCCACTTTGGAGGTATCCCAAAGGACCAGTCGCCTTAGAGAATCTCAGCCAGAGCGGACCACGGCACCCACCTTACGTGAGGCATTACGGTGCGTGAGGGAGGAGAAACGACAGACGGAGAAAAGCTCTTAGCCCTCAACTGGTCCATTGCCCCCTGGGGCCTACGGCTGGGTTGCCCCCTCTAGTCTGTTCCCCAGGACTTTGCCTAGCCCAGTTTTAATAGTTCTAAGCAATGGGGCGTCTGCTCTTCTCTGTGCGGAGATTCTCCCCCAGCCTAATAGTTCCCACCGCCGGGGAGACTCCCCTGAGACAGCAGGACGGGAGGTTAGATCCCCAGTAATGCCACTGCTGCCAGGGGAATGTGAATGGTTAAACCGCTGCCCTGAGGAGCAGGGTTGGAACAGGCCCTTGTGAGCCAGGTTACCTTTGTCTTATCCCAAATGGACGCGGGGCCGGCAAATATTATCAGTGGAGCCATGCCAGAGGTGGCGGTACCCTTTTCAATCGTTCTCAGTACCAGCTGAGCTAACAGTGGAGCAGCTTCCACGGGCAAATGACCCCTGACTCGCAGCAGGAGGGGAGGCAGGGTCTATGCAACCCTCCAGTGCCGGCCAAGCCGTTTTGTTTACCTTTGGTAGGGAGGGAGAGATGAAAGAAAGGCAGGAGAACAGGGCAGGGGAGCCCCGCAGTTCGGGTCGCACCAAATGGCTCCTGTGAACAAGTCACTAGTTAAGGGCCTGTGGTGAAAAGCACTAGAACAGGAGGACGTCTCGCTGCAAGAGGATCTGTGACTTGTATATGACACAGAAAGAGAAACTTGGTGACGGGGAAGCGTCCTTCCTACCTGCGGATCTCAGGGCTAAACCAGTGAGCTCCTTGGGGCAGGTATTGTCCCCTTTGTTCTGCGTTCATACATCACCTAGCACAAGGGAAGATTCAGCAGAGAAGGAACGACCATTTCTCGGGAAAATTGCCTCGCCCTGGTAGCAAACACCAGAAGAGGAAGGGCAGACAACTGTCAAGCAGCAATCGTGGCCCCAGCCCGGCCTGCCAACACCACCTGCAACCTCTGCCAATGAGTCTGGGGCTCAAGGATCCGACTCCCCACTCACCAAAGGACCCATATATAATAAAACCTGGGACAGATCATCCTCGACCCCGAAGGATCGCTGACGACAAGCAGAATGGGTCTTGTTCCATGGCCTGGGCTCCTAGGCTCTGAGATAGTACAAATAATCAAGACATTAAGTATCTGACGATGAGAGGGGGAATATTAAACCTCTTCTCAGGTCCCATCTACTTCTTGCTCCTTTTAAGGGAGCTACAAGACAGTCCCCACCAGAGACAACCAGGGCATGACGAATAAGCATCAGTGCTTCCTCTTACTAGAGCTCGAAGCACTGTGTGAAGATGGGCACGTGTTGTTATAGCTATTTCCAGATGGAGTCACAGAGAGGTGAAGTGACTCACCCGAGGTCACACAGCATATCAGTGGCAGAGCCGAGGACTTCAGGCCTCCTGATTCTCAGGCCAGAACCCTATCACTGGGTCAAGTTCTCCCTTCCGAGAGTGTCCTGCAGCCACGTGTTCTCCAATAATGAATACCGGGCTAACGATATAGGCTGGAGTTTTCAAAGGGGCTTCTAGGGAAACGGGGCTCCCAACTCCCATTGACTTTCACTCACCTCCATCAGGCCCCTTTGAAAACTCCAGTCCAAGAGCCCCTTTTCCCAAGGGGCCCTGGGTCGAGCCATTCCCTGCCAGCTAATCCCCTCTGCATCGAGGACGCTCCCTCTGTTCCATTACACGGCACAGCATGAGACAACACCTGCCATAAATCAGCGGCTCCGCAACATGCCATGTTTAGCTGGGGCAGAAACATCCCTCTGCTATGGGTTTAGAGCGGGGGGGAGGGGGACTCACTTATAAATCTTAACCACGAGTGGTACTAGTGGAAGGCTTTGGCAACTCCCTCTTCTCCGACCCCCTGTGTATGGAGACATCGAAAGGAAGCACCAGAAAGGGACCAGAGTAAAGAGTCCCTGCCACTCTTAAGGTGCTGCCGTACCTGAGATGTTGGTGTCTGTTTTTTTGATAGTGCGGCGTTTGAGGTCCACGCTTCGGTCCACTTGGAACAACCTGAGGTCCTCCTCGTCCAATGCGATGTCTCCCAGAAAGGCAGCTAGAAAACAGAAAAGGGGACAGGCAGGTTATGGGGCAGAAGGTGTTGGGTTTTAATATTGCTGCCCTCCGAAGGTTGGAGTTTTATAACGGGACCCCCGGAGTCTGCAGTCATGAGGTATTATTCAGGAGAGAGGATCCCTTCCTGCTCAGAGTGGAGTCACATACGTTGCTGGGAAGAGCTTGCCCGGCCCTGCCTTTGCCCTGCCTGCTCCGTGAACAAACGGAAGAGTCAGTTCTCCAGGGTTATCAGTCCAGCATATTTCACTGGACCTTCTGAAAAGAACAAAGAGGTTGAGATAAAGACTATAGACCCAATTCTCCATTGCCCTGGGCAGCCATTTATACCAGTGGAACAGGGTGTCAGATGCTTCCCTTCGGCTCAGGCAGCAGCTTGGCACTGGGGCGAATGACTACACAAGGTGGAGGACAAGGCCGGATCAGGCCCCTGGATGTGTAGGTCAAAGGGCGCCTCCTTGATACAGAAATTCCAAGGCCAGATAGGACCAAGTCTGTGACAATCACAGGCCAGAATTCCAGCCAGTAGCTCAGAGAGTTGGGAGCACAGAGCACATGCACCAGTCCGTTGGGCTCTCATGGCCACCACTGAACCAAGCTCAGAACAACTGTATTTCCTTAGCCACAGAGCAGCTACACAGCTGCCCTGCAGGTTGGGTCTGGGCACATTCGCCAGCTCACGAGAGGCACTGATAGCCACCACAAACAACGGGGGGACGACGACGACACGGACGGTATTCGGTGTCTTGTGACCTTCCTGGGGATGCTCTCGTGCATGGGCACCTACCTCATCCCAAGGGACACGTCGCCAGAGAATCGACCTTAGAAAACACATCGCCAGGGTGAAGAGAGCCTCCAATCCGGGGATAACAAAGACGGATTCTCTCTTGGTCTCCCCTTCTGCCCAGCCTCTCCCAAGTCCCAGAACAGGAAAGGTGAGGAGCAAATCTTCACCTCACATGCACCTCCGAAAACATACAGGCTTTTCCTCTTCTTCCTCCCCCCACCCTTTCCTTTTTTTAAAATGAAAACACAATGCATGCAAGGAAAGCAACAAAGAAGATTGATGGAGACGTGTATAAAGAATCAGTGGGTGCTCTACCATAGTGTCGGTTCACCAGCTCGACATCTGGATTGTATACAACAACCCTGGGTTTTTTTTTTTAATTAATTATTATTACACAAATTGTTTTACCCTTGAGCTTCTTTTGCAAGTTCCCTTTCTGCACCCTCCTTTCTCTGTGTCTCCACACACACACACACGCACACACAGTGCCACAGCCAAGGGATACTCAAATAACTTCAGCTTCATCTGCCAAAGAGAATATAAACCATATGGTCCAACTGAAAGATCAATGGTGCAAGCACAGCCTCTGCCTGCCTCCTTCCCCCCAGTGAGCCCGGATTCAGCTCCTTCGCACGATAGCCAGTGCTGACAGCAGAACCAGAGTCACAGATCTCATGCCCTGTGGGGATGAATGGATGCCCTCAGAGGCTGGGTGGGGGCCCTGTCATTTGCCAGCCCGGAGGAGGCGCCAACATTCAAAGGGCAGATGGGGCTTACGCTGCAAAGTCCAGATTCAGATTTTAACACACATTTTGAGTTTGGATGATCTAAGTTTGGGGCCGTTCTGGTATAAAGATTAGTGGTCCACGTGCATTGTTCAGATCTGGGATCGAATCCAGTGGTTTGGTTCGTGTCCATCAGTTGAGCCAACCCCTCAGCTTGCAGTTCTTGGCCTTCATTCAGGCAAAATTCACTACAATCACTGGGAGTTCTGCCTGTGGAAGGACGGCCCTGAAGATTTGTCCCCAGGTAGTACAATGAAATTCACCTCTGTGCAGAGGGCCCACAAAACTAGGCACCACTTTAGTCCTACCTACGCCCTCAAATTGGGTCTTGCCTGGTACATAGACCTGTGTGTGAGTGTGTGATTTTACCCCCAGAGAACACAGAGCACCCGGCCTCCTGGTACAGTGGCAGTTCCACAATAGCAAGCTTTGCCAAGCATTGCAGTGGCGCTCGGTGGGGTTAAGAACCGCACAGGGCCAGGCAAGTAGATAATGTTCACAAAGATAACTACCAGCCAAGCCTTTGCACAGAACGCCCCTAGAATGGAAAGTGCAGCTGTGTGGCGGAAGGGTCCCAGAACGTGACAGCAGTGCATTCTGGATGCACAGAATGGGGACAGCTAGCACGGGTGGTAGAAGAAAGCAGCTAGCTAGCTTCTGAAATCCCGTGATTACTCATCATGTGTATTATGGTAGCGCCCAGGGACCAAGCAAGAAAGGGGCCCCGTGGTGCTGAGCACTGGGCAAACACAGAGAAACAGGCAGTCCCTGGCCAAAGCTGCCTACAATTGAAATAGCCCAGGTTCCAGTTCAGAATTATCCTCCCTGTGTTTATAACCCCGCATGGACTCGCTTCAGCTGCTATCACGCACCTTGGCCCTCTCTCTGCTCGTCTCCCTCCCTTTGCCCAGCTCTGATAGGATTGAAAGGAGGCCAGACAGCCTCGCCACACAGCCATTTTTGACCGGATGACACTGACCCTGGGCCTGCCCGGCTGCACTAGTGTAGCTACTCCACTGACTGGCCGCTGACAGCTGGAATACCCAGGGTAAAGGAAGTCTGAGCTGTATGTTGCATAGCACATGCGGGTTTGTGGGTGCCACAGCTGCTCCTAGGGGGACCACTGAACTAGCCTAATCTTTAAAAGATGAACTTGCATTGCCACAGCAGGGGGAAAAAAAGAGCAGGATGCTTTCTGACCAAAGGAGGCTGAGAAAGAATCCCCCAGACCTAACAATTGGCTTGGCAGATGGCTCCCCCCTCCTCCCCCTGGAAAAGCCATCTAAGCTCTCCTCTTCACCATATTGATGGAATCCACATACAGCAGCTGGGGGGCTGCATCTTAGAGAGACACCATCAACACTCAGCCAGCCAGCCAGCCGTGAAATAGCAACTCGGCTCACAGTTACAGGAATTTGGCTTGGCCCTCTGCCTTAGGGGCCAGATGTTCACTGAAACACCTCAGCAGGTCTGGAGCAGGGGCTTCAGGTCATTTATCTTGTTCCCACGAGAGCTGGGTGTGGAAAGACGTATGTAGATTGCAAGCGTTTTGGGGCAGGGACCATCCCTTTGTTCTGTGTTTGCACAGGGGGGTCCAGCTCCACGAATGGGGCGCTGCAGACTGGATGAGGCAGTCTTGCCCTCCCCTCTACAACGCAATCAATGGGCAGCCACAGGCTGTGTTAGAATCAAAGGCAGAGCAGCCAGCGCAGGGGGACGAGGAGGACAGAAGCACAGGACTCAGTGAAATGAGCAAAAGGCCACCTCCCCCTGCACGTCTAGCTCACCAACGCTTTCTGTCACTAAGGAAAGGTGAAGGACCGAGTCATAAAAAGGAAAAGGAATTAAGGGGACAGGATCAGTTAACACGTAAGGAAAGGTGAAGTCAAGTCCCCGCTTTGACGCAATTAACATCTTTAATTAGGTCTTGATTATGAAAATGAGGCAGGATAATTAGGATAACAAGAGAAAAGCTAAAACCAAGCCCCTTCTGAATATTGGGCTAGAATCAGATCCCAGCCCAGAGGTGAACGTGGTACCTGTCACAATGGCTGAACCAAACCCCAGCTCTGAGCAAACACTGGGGTTCAGAACTGTCTTAAATGATCACAGCTTTGACAAGGGACAGCACAATGATGTCCTGTGTGAATCTCCACACACTTCCCCCAGAAGGGTAGGTATTATTCTCTCTATTTTACAGCAGGCCAGAACAAGAGACACAAGAGGTGACTTGCCAGAGTCACAGAGCGGGCCTGGGGTAGAGCGGGCGGAAAACCCAGGTCTCTGGGCTCCTGGTTTGGCACCATACCCACATTGTGCCACTCTGCCTCATGCAACTAGAAAAAGGAACCTGGCTACTGATTGTGCAACGTCTGGAATAACTATCCAACTGTGTGGGCAAGGACGTGACAGGTGCATAAAAAATATACATTACAACATCATAAAAAAGAACACAGCTTCTAGGGAACATGTCAAAACCTGCAACATCTGCAGCGGGAGATCAGGGACTGCAGGAGTTTGACTCTCAAATACATTCATGGACAATACCCTCTCTTAGATAATGCCAAGAGCAGTACAGAAAGGCAAGGGAAAGCGAACTCGCTGAAGGAGCCAGGTTATGGATGCAGCCAAGAGATATACATTAAGAGAACATATAGAAGCCACATAGGGAGACTTACGGTGCGTGTGGGACCCGGGTCACGAAACTGGGACTACTTAGGGCCAGATTCTCAGCCTCTTTCCATTGCCTTCGATAACTGACAAGTAAATGTTTCTCCTCTGAAAAGCGGCTAATGCGTGCAGCTGAGCAGTGCGGATTTACATTGAGGACCTGGCCCTCTAATTCTCACTGAAGCTGGGTGTATCCCGAAATGAAAGTGGCTTCATGTGTTTTTAAGAGGCGATGTATTTTAACAGCCATTTGGGTGGAGAACGCAAGAACGGGAGGGCTCGTTGGCAAAGGGAATCAACTCAGAGGAAGCTGCACACTTAGGATTTAGAAAAGTTCCATTTATTTCCCCCCTGCAGTGGCAACAAAAAGCAAAAAACAGAACAAAATCAGCCACTGGAATAAGGTGGCAACAATGCACAGCAGTGTAATAGCCACAGTCTAAAACCTGCCCTCCTGACCAAGCTCCTGAAGGCTCCAGCAGGAAATGGGAAACCAATAATCACTATATTTTTCAAATATTCAGCAAAACCAAGGCAGCGAAGTATCACTTGTGAGCTCCTGCTATCAGCACTTCCAAACAGCTCAGCTACACGTGTACTGACATGACTGCAATGCATCATGGGTGATTTGTGCGGGAGGATCACTACAGATCAGGGAACATGTTGGTGAATGCTGTGGAGAAGGATTTCACCTCCCCCAACCCCATCATCACCAGATCAGCTCCAGCCATCAGCATTTTCACTAGCACGTTGTCTAACCCTGCTCAAAGCAAGCCAAAGTGACATGGGGGGATAAAAAGTTGGTAGCCACTGGCACTGACCCATCCTTGGTACCACCGGCAGAGCTGAAAGAAAAGGCTACTGTAAACAAGGCCAGTGTGTGTATGGACCCAGAGGTGCAGTAGTATTTAGGCCAGGGAACTAGGTTCTATCCCCAGCTCTGAGCAGGGACTGCGGTCTTGTGCCTAGAGCAGCTAAGGGGGAATCCGGATTAGGACACCAGAGTTCCTTGGGCTGAGAGCAAATAGAGGAGGAGATTGGATGTCCAGACTCCTGGATTCTATTCCCAGGTTGTCATTGACTCGCTGTATGCCCTTGGGAACATCCCACCTCACTTAGCTTCTCTGCGCTTCACTTTCCCTCATCTGCAAAAGGAGTTATGAGGATACTCATCTATCCTGCAGGGGATTGGGGGATTGAATTAGTTACTGTTTGCAAAGCGCTTTGAGACGGGTAGAGGGGAATTGTAAATTAACACAGCTGGTCAGAGAATGATCAACATTTTCCAGGAAAAATTTCCTAACAAAACTAAAAAATTTTTTTTTCCATGAACGCTTTTCAGTTTTTAATTGTTTTCAATATCCTATATCTAGATCTATCATTTCTATTCGGAAAAAACCCATGTCATAAGAAACAAACATTTTTGCCATTTAAAAAAAGACAATTTTCATCAAAAACATTTTTTCAAGCAAAAGATTGCAACTAATGCTATAAAATGATCCACTCCACCAAGCTTCCCCAGCCTGTCCACAGATAAATGAGTGAAGGAGCTAGAGGAGTGTTCAGCCCATTTGCAAAGATTCCCAAGACACTTAATTTCCCTTAGTGCATTGGCTTGTAATTGACACAATGTTGCTGTGACTTTTTTATCCCCAATTAGCATAATAGCTGGTGCTGTCTGAGATTTGCATTTCCCAGGTGATAGATAGCAGATTAGCAAACAGAATGCTCCCTGTGATTATCCTCTCTGCAATGCAAGGCGGAGAGGAGAATTTTAACAGCCTTCAACCAGCACTAGACCCCCAAAGCTCAGTCAGATGGCAGGACATGGCAGTACAGACGGTGGCGTCACAAACAAGAACTGCCAAAAGGGAAGAGAAAACTGGTCTCTGGGAAAACTCCTCCTCTGAGCCTGCTGTCAGGAGGAGGAAACTGGCTTAGCCCACAAGTTGCAAGTCTCTGCAGGGCTTCAAGTAGGGACTTGCATCTGAACAAACGGGGAATGGACTTCAGCCAATTATCCAGTGTCCGGTAGGTTGCTGATGGGGCCACACTCACGATTTTCTCATGAGCCTTGCGATATTGGGTGTTTTTCTTCTAGCCCCAGCTCCCAGAGTCATGTGAATACCTGAGAACAGCAACTTACGTTTTAAAAAACAGTGGAAGTTTCTAGCCGTCAGAATTGTTGAAATGATCTTGAAAATGTGACAGGTTTGGAGACGGTCTACTTATTTCTCCGTGCTCATCTGACATGAACACATTGATTTGCTGTTCCTCCATATGCAGAGTATACACCATAAGCCACACCAGCCGGGTTTCCTTACATTTGCTAATGCTCTCCCTGGGAACAAGGCAGCATAATTTGCTAGACGTTCCCGAAGATGCTTATAAAAGTCAGGAGTGCAGGAGATGCCTGCTATGAACAGAAGAGGTTGCGCTTACATTTGTGCAGGACGACAGTGGTAGGAAGAAGGTTAATCACTCCCTCTATGTGAATGGCAGCCTTGGAAGATGCCACACTTGAATTTTAGGTGTTATGCACTCCAATACACACATTCGTCTGGCAAGGAGGTCAAGGGTAGGTGTCTCAGGGGAATGGTAATTGCAGGTGGGGGCCTTTCACCTTTAGGCCACACCCAGATCAGACCAATAGTCGCTGAAAGTTGTTCCCACCCTCCTCAATGATCAATGGGCTCAGACTTGCCCTCTTTTGCAAAGGCCCAGGGTGGCAGGTGAGATTGTGGATGTCCAGCTTGAAGGCACGGTCAAGGGGCCTCATTTTCAAACGGCGGGTGCCCAGCGCGGTCTGAAAAAATCAGACCTTTTCAAGATGCCTAAATCTGGCCAGTCACAAACGGAGCAACTCCAAGTCACCAGGCCCTTGGCCGAAAAGTGCTACCTGTATGTGTCGAAGTGCAAAGCGTGGCTATTGCCACGTGAAAGGGGTAGGCTGGGAGGGCTCAGTCCAGTTCCCCCAAACAATTGTCTACATCACATGCCTGCTGAAATGAAATTTGTTAGTCTTTAAAGTGCCACAGAACTCTCCTTGTTTCTACATCACAAAAAAACTCCCCTGAAGGTTAGTAATTAGTATCATACTGGGGAAGTCCCAGCACCCCAGCCATGGACCAGTTGGATCATACATACAGACTGCAATCTCTTCTCAGCGATGCACGTTGGCAGAAGAGCATGACAGGTCAGCTTGCCCTGATGCTGCCCATGCCGTACCTGCTCAGTCAATAAATACAGGCGCTCATTCTCCAGGGCTGTCAGCCTGGTGCCTATCAAGACCACTGAATATACAAGGTAAAATAAAAAAGTAGGTGGGCAAACTAAGTTGGGTTGGAGACCAATGCTCCGGCCAGCATTCAGCATGGCACCTAACCGCGTGCCTACTCCCGGGGCTACACACAGGTGTTGTAGCAGTGTAACAACGTCAACTAGGCCTGGTCTCCAAGTTTGACCAGTGAAACTTGTCTTATTTTGACACATCTTTACATGTGCCCACAATCCATTTTGCATTCTGTCAGTAAAACCCTGACTTTCCATGGGTTAAGTTAAACCAGCTCCATGGACAACATAAGCCATCTCTGAGCCCTATCCCAGTGGTACCATGACCGAGTGGATGCTGCATTAGCTGTACTGGTGTAAACAGTCCCCCCATGCCCCTGTCTTTGCAACAATGACAGCTCTGGTCACAATTCTGAACTCTGCTGCCCAGAAGTTGCGGTGACCAAAGTCTGCCCATCATCTCTAAAACCCCCACCGTGTTTTTGAAACGTCTCTCTCCCTGCTTGGCGAGTACATAACTATGGGTCCCGATAAATCTCAAGCTGCTGCCCGGTCCAGGAAAGAAGCCTTGGATTTCCTCACCCTCTGGGGAGGAGGAATAGTGCAAGCCCAGCTGCAGAATAACTGCAGCAGTAAAAATGTCTATTTGGATATTACAAAGGAGTGACTTTTTTTTATTGGAGTTGTACCAGAATCACTATACTAGTGCAAAAACAACGAGAGTTCTGTATACAGACTAACATGGCTACCCCTCTGGAACTATACTAGTGCAGATACAGTTATTCCAGATTTTAAAAAACGAAGCCTTTTTTAAAACCACTATAGCTTAATCCCCTTCCCATACAAGAATAGCTATACCAGTATAAGCAACTTTATACAAATATTATTGCATCTACACTACAGGGGTTGCTCATCTCTAGCTATACCTAGACGGCAGATTGCTATAACTTGTCTACAGACAAGGTCTAACTTTAAGCAGTAGTTGCAATGATGCCAACACACGTGCGTCAGCACCTTGCTGAATCAGGCCTCTATCTTCACAGGAATTACAGCATTGTCTTTGAAGGCTCTTTCCAAGAGCCAAAGGCCGATGTTGCCTGCCTGTGCAGTCTGACCACAGAGTCTTTGGGAGTGAGCTTCAGTAAAGTACGTGATTAAGAGACTCAAATCCCAGGACAGAAGTTCTGGTTTTGATACCGGCCGCCCCCAATGGGCTCCCCTGAACCCTTCTCAATGCTTTGATGTTTTCTCGCCCCACTTCGGAGTTTCCAACCCAAGGATTAAAAAAATAATGCCATGGAACTGTAAAAGCAAGCGCCGGCTACTTAGGGATGTACATAGTGAGCCGGTGGGATATAAAACAAACCCTGCTGTTCCCAGGGTTGCTGGCTCCGGCACACCGGGCTCTGACACGCACTGTGTTAGCCAGAAACTCCCCAGCCCAGCATCATATGCACTGTTCCTCAGACCCAGTGTTGTGTTCTCTCTTACCGACTCTCTGCCCTCCATCACTCAGAGATGTCACTTCCTGGTCACGATAGCCACTAAGCCCTGGTTCAAGAGAGTAGAGACTGCTGTTCTCTGGTTGCTGAGCCCTCCTCCCCTGATGGCTGCAGGTGCTGCATGCACAAGCCTCCCCCGTTCCCACACAGCAAGCAACCCATGGATTGCAATTTGAACCCCAGCCTCACGCAGAAGGTCTCAGGGCAATAAAGCCCGAAGGCCAGGGCTCAGTACAACCTGTTATGTCCTTTTGTGCCACCCACAGGGACAAGTCCCGTAAATTTGAGAGATGAAAGCAACAGGGTTCTATTACGACCCATCAGACCAGATCTTCAGTTGGTAAGAAAGCGTTGCTCTGCGGATCTGGTCCACATAATTTAATCCAGGGTGAGGTTTTGACCCACCCCATAGCACTCTCTAGCAGGGATACAATTCTCTGTTCAGTTCTATAGGGTGGTTCAAAGACCCTACACAGAGAGGTGATGAGTCTGTTTGTGAAATGAGTAGAGCTTTTTCTGAAAGGGCGAGGGCATATATTAGCGCTGCTTCCCTTAGGCCTGCCTGTCTGCCTAACCAGCTGTGCTAGTCCGCACGGAGCTTAGAAAAAACCCTTGCTTAAGTTTCCAACAGACTTTTGTTACTGTAAATTCCAGCACTGCAGAGGGGAGAGATGCTGGGGAAGATGAGGAGTGGGAGGGTTCCCGGGGCAGACCGCTCAGCCTGGCCCCAGGGCTGTGCCGTGGCCTGTCTGCGGGGGGGGGGGGGGGGGGGGGGGGGGGGGGCGGGGGTACAGGGGTCAGGGGTCACTGGGCATCAAACAACGGCTGAGCAAGCAGACTTAGGGGTCCATGAACTGAACCTAGTGCAGACGCCATTGAGCAGGGAGTAGGTCGGAGCTGGCTTGCTTCAGAAAGCTGAAACACAAAGGCCTCAGGCAAGGCTGAGGAGAGGCACAGGCACCAACCCACTTTGTAATAGTCACAAGGGCAAGAGGAAAGCTAGGAGCTGAAGGGCGGTCACTCCTGCTTCAGTGATGTGTCTGGAGCACCCCGGACAGCCATGACCATTAGTAATGTGCTCCTTGAAGGTACTGTCCACCGCAGGGTGCAATCTGCACAAAGGGTATTTTCCTTTTGGCCCCACAGGTCCCATATTGCATCATATAAACTCTATATGCACAGCCACATGGCAATGCAGCCACACCCGGGAGGAGAGCATCAGACACACAGAACATGAAAGCAAGTGGGAAGGGGGAAATTTTGATCAAGGGCCTCAAGGCAAAGAACATAAGAATGGCCAGACTGGATCAGACCAAAGGTCCATCTAGCCCCGTGTCTTGTCTTCTGACAGCAGCCAATGCCAGGTGCTTCAGAGGGTAGGAACAGAACAGGCAGTCATCCAGTGATCCATCCTCTATCGCCCATTCCCAGCTTCTGGCAATGAACCCTGCTATATCTTGGTCTTCACAACATCCTCTGGCAAGGAGTTCCACAGGTTGACTGTGCTGTGTGAGGAAATACTTCCTTTTGTTTCTTTGTTTTAAACCTGCTGCCTATTGATTTCATTTGGTGACCCCCCAGTTCTTGTATTATGAGAAGGAATAAATAACGCTTCCTTATTTACTTTCTCCACACCAGTCATGATTTTATAGAAAGCCCTACTCATGTCAATGCTGTTGGATCTGTGACATCCACACAGAGCAGACTGGAAGCAAGTTTATTAAGGTCTCAGCCACAGTGGGGGGCACACGGCTGGGATGGAGGGCAGGGGGCAGCTTTGGGGAGGCCTTTGCCTTGGTGGGAGAGAGGTAGCACTGGGTTGCCTCAGCAGTGCTGAGAACAGCTGACTGCATCAATGCCATCAGCTTTTCCAATGAGCTGATGCAAAACACAGATGGGCTACAAATGCCCCAGGGACAGAATCCTGCCAGCCAGCACCAGAAACTACCCATTTTCCTTGCTGGAAAAAGAAAAAGTCCTTTAGGGTTTCAGAGGGATCTTTGTCCTTTAACTCCACTGCCCTACCAACTCCTCTCCTGACCCTCCACTTCATTCAGTACCTTTGTTCAGGTTTATCTCTGCCGGTTGCTGTTCTGTTTTTCTTTTAAAAAAAAAAAAAAAAAAAAAAAAAAAATGGGGCCTTATCTGTGTGAGACTGGGTTTGATCCCAGCGAGCAAGCGTGTGGAGGACAGAGCAAACACAGGTAGACAAAACAACAGCTCAGCAATCCTGCAGACCAGGCCTGGGCTGCAGCCAGGGGAGGAAAAGAACACAGCAATCTTGAGCAGGTGCAGGTTCAAGGGCAGCTGCTTCGTGTTCTCCCTGTACTAGAACTCTGAGCTCGTTCCCATGTACAGTAGCTGAGCGGCAGGAGGGAAAGAAAGAAAGAGAAAAACATCTCCCTTTCAGGATGGTCATTCCAACTCCCTCAGCCCTCTGAGGATAAAGGCCTGCAAATAAACCTCTCCTGACACACAGCAGTGAGCTCTCTAGCGATTGGCCATGATGATCAGCAGAAGGTGCTTTCATCTTGATTAACTGAGAGCCCCTCTCCCCCCATGCTGTACCAGGGCAGCTGAACTCCACTGCACCGGAGTTAATGGTCTGATCGGCTGCGGGACTGGACGCAGGCATCCCTGGTGAAGGGACTATGCAATTTGCTTCCTACGCTGGCTTGTCCAAGCCAAAATTGCCTATCAGCTTCTGGGCCTGCTTGCTCCCCCAGGCTATTGCTAGGGCAGGAGGGGGTCGCAGGGATGGGTATCTAGGGGTCCAGGGGTCCTAACCATTGCTGACAGTAATACAATAACCGAGATACGACAGATTGATACCAGAGGCCTGATATACCACGCTCCCATTGACTTCAGCTGGAATTGTGGGTATTCAGCACCTCTGACAATCATCTGGGGCTAGACAGAGATCCTGGTGACGGGTCCTACAGAAACCCAGCTGACAGATGACTGAGGGCGAGCTATTTGAGGCAGGATTTTTGTATTGTTCATCGGTATGGCACCGAGAACACTGAATTCCTGACCCCCAGACTGCGGCTAGGAGGCGCTACCCTAATACAACTACGAAATGATAAACAGATTTTAGAATAGTTGTAGGTGGACTCAGAGCATTGGATGGGCTCACTGTTACAAACTGGAAACAAACTAACTGGGATTGGCCGTAAAGAATCTGATCCGTCGCTCGCTCTTCTTTCATTCACAAAAAATGACGACATCTGTTATCTTGCTCATTGTCACATATTCTCTGTCTCTGAAAATCAGGCCCAGGTCTCAGATCGGGCACCTACCATACACCCAAAATAGCATCTCCTTTTCCATATTTTAGCTTTAAACACTCGGTGCCTCAGTTTCCCCATCAGTAATTCCGGGATAATACTGACCAACCCTCAGGAAGGAATTAAATCAGTTCCTATTTCTGAAAGGCTTAAGGTACAATACTCCTCTGTGCAGACGGCCAGCCCAAAGTCCAGGCCCCCATTAAGCCCCACTCAAACTGAAGCACAAGTTCTTTGTGCTTAAACTCAAGTGAAATTTGAGTGGTGCATGGCCCATGGGCAGGAACTCCTCATGGGGAAGGCACTAGAGAGCAGCTAAGTATCAGCATTATTGTGAACGGGCACACTGAGATGTTGCTGTGTCAGAACTGCTGGGAATTCTCTCTGAAGAAAAAGAACCTAGGTTTGACCGACTTTTTCCAACGGCTGGAAGATAACTTAATACTCAGCTGTTTGATGCTCTGGTTTTTTTTCCTTCTTCTTCTTTTGGTTCTTGGAATGCTGATGTAATCCCAGGACAGAGCTTTGTACAAACAAGGCTCTTATTATGACACAAGCCAGACCCTGGAGCATCCAGTGCCTAAACTGCAAGAGGCATGTTCCTTTAGTAAACAGAAAGCGCAGACCCTGTCTCTCTCTGTCACCCTTTCAAATCCCCCCCGCCCATGTTAAAATATCCCCAGCAGCCCCAGATGGCTTCTTTTGGCAAACCCAAGACTCCGGTAGCTCTGTAGCCTTCCAGTAGCTCATCAAAGCTGGAAATATCCTGCGGGGCATGATAAAAGCTCACTGCTCTGCTCTGTCCAAGGAATATGCTTTCCCAAATCATTTGCGGCAGTCACTTCTAGAGGAGTTTGACCTCACGTCCACACCAGAACTGGCGAGGCTGGTGGAACAGCAGGAGAATGTGGAGGAGCAATGGGCTGTGAGCGGGGTCACGGCGCACAAAGAGTGAACATAACGTTCTTGTCAGCAAGCAAGAGCAAATATGGACTGGGGAACGATAGCGGCAACAGCAGATCATGCAGATAACCAGGCGCAGATCACATCTCAACACAGCCTGGGTGAAGTGAACCTCTGTGCAGAGCTGGAGCAAGCCCTTCGCACCACTTCAGTTCCACTTAAGCTGTGAAAATAGCATCTATTTGGAACACGCTCTGGGTAGATGCCCTAAGAGAATGAGATCCCTGTCCAAATATACTTTCAATACCAGTGAACTGCCGGCTAAGAATGAATAGGGGGATGACAGAATCAAAACCCACTCACAAGATGCAAAAATGACTGGGGAGTGTTCTCTCACCCATGCTAAACAGGAGGTCAGACTAGATGATCACAATGGTCCTTTCTGGCCTTAAACACTCCAGGCAAGGATAAAAGAGAAGAAAAACAAAGAAACAACCACAATGGGCATTTTCTACATACTACTGGGGCTGGGAGAGCATGAGAGCAAACAACTCCCGCACCAGCTCTCCAGACACTTGAAACCACAGGAGGCCACACACGGGAGACTTGAACTAGCCAGCCGTGGGTGGGATAATAAACACAACTGGGCCCATAGCACCAAAGAGATGCCATGGGGATGGAGAGGGGACAGTTTTATGTTCTAGAAAGTCTCAACCAGAGAAAAAGCTCTCTCTGATCGACTGCCAACGTAACACCGTGACATTGGGTGGGTCATTCGAATCGGTGACTGAACTCTGCCCTCTGGCAGAGCCTCTATGCATGAGCTAAAAGACCCAGTCCTGCAACTGAAAGAAAAAAAAGCAGACCGAGTGAGAGACCAGTCAGGACACTACATCATCATTTATAGTCCAGCCGCACACAGCAGGCCCAAGCGAGTTCAGGCCCCATTGCGCTAGGCGCTGTACGTTCACCTAGCTAGAGGCAGCCTCTGCCCCAAACAGTCTAAAGAGACAAGCCGCGCCAAGGAGAGAAGAAGAAACAGATGATGGAAGGGGAGGTCAGAGCAAGCCAGGAATAGAACCCAGCTCCCTTGACTCCCACGCCTGTGCCCAATGCACTAGGCTGTCCTGCTTGTCTGGCTAGCTGAATTCAGCAGAGTAAGGAATGGATTCAGAGTGATCAAAAATCATTTCAAGGATGTAAACTCGGGGAGCCTGGGAAATCTGACGTGCACTAGCAGCAGAGCAGAGATGGGTCCGCCCCAGAAAGACTAAGTTCTGTGTAATAACTAGGACTTGACCACTTCGGGCTAGTCCTCAGCGGGTGTAAAGTGGCATAGTGCCATTGGAAGTTACGCCAGTTATACCGGCTGAGGATCTGGCCTTTATTGTTCCATTCTTATCTCTAGGTTGCATTATGGGTCTCCAGTTTTTCCACTTCTGTGAACAGAAAAGGGTTTTTAAAGCTACAAAAGGGAACCAGGCTGTTAAATTCACTCTCCCGGGGCAGGGCTGGAATCCCTATCGGGGCATTTCAAACAAGGGTTGGAACATCTCTGGACAGGATAGCAGGGAAGAATCCTACAAGCAAGCTTAGGCTGCGACCATGCATGGGTGGGGCAGAGTGTCCCACCAGTGATAACTGCGGGGTTTCTTCCACCTTCCTGTGAAGCATCTGCCGTCGGTCACCGCTGGAGACAGGACTAGCTGGACTCCGGGTCTGACCCAGTGTGGTAAGTCTCATATTCCAAAATCCCTGGGTGTGGACTAGATGGGGTCTTTCCCAAATCTCAGACTGGATTCCTGTGCCCACCACCTGGAATGGACTTGATGTGCAGCACCTATGAAGAGAAGACCCTGACCTGCATTCCTGCGTCACCGGAAGCGATTGCGGGTTTACCCAGAACGGGAAGGAGGATCAGTGGGAGGAGAATTGTTTAAAATGTATATCCTGGACAGCTGCTGATCTGGTGAATAATACAGCCTCAGCTTCAACATCTCAGCATCCTACTTAGCCCCGAAGTTGTTAACTATGTCAGGAATGTTCCCCCTCCCCCTCACTAGCACACGCCAGCCTGGCGGCTGCACACAACAAACTGAGGCTCCCAGCAAAAACAGAGGAACCAAGCTGCAAAGAGCAGAATTCCCGGCTCTCCCCCCGAAACGCTGGAGCCCCATGGCACAGCGGAGCATGGCGGGGCTGCGGGAGGGAGCTCAGTCCTGCACGGCTAGCACTGGACAAGTTAAAAAAAAAAAAAAAAAAAACACCCCAAACCAACAGCCCAAACTTGATCATTTTCAAAGACGCCCAAAGAATCTGTAGGGTTCCTTCTCTGGGAGTGAGTTTAGTGCTGGGGAAAGCCACTGGCCTTAATGACTCTGCTTGTCTCCAGAGGGTACCAGCACTAAAAGTGATTTGAAACCAAGGCATTTTTTACACCCACTGGTGCAGGACATGGAGGGGTTTTGCACCAGTCTAACTAACAACTGGGTGTGGACCAGCCCCTGGCTTCCTCCGAGAGCTACTGCATTGGCTTTGCCCTTTGGGGACCAGGGTGTATCATAGGGGGAGGCAGACCTCATGTTCCACTCAACACTTACTATTACTGTTTATCTCAGGTACTCCGTCTGGCCCCCATCACCCCAGTATTAGTGAGGCAGGGCAGTGCTATTATCCCCACATCACAGATGGGAAATGCCAGGCCTTACCCAAGGTCACACAGAAGGTCTGGGATCCAGCAGAGATTTGAACCCAGGACTCCAGAGTCCCAGGCCAGAACTCTAACCACTAGGCATCCTTCCTCTCTGCTAGGTCTTCTACAGTTCTCATTGATTTGCTATGGGGACACATCCCTACTAGGAACCCCAGTTCATTTCAGTGCAGAGGGGTCAGTCCAGCTCTTTCACACAGACCCCCTGATCACCTTCCTCTTGTTACTGGGCTGGACGGGAACCTGTGATCTGCAGCCAAAAGGCTCCACTTATCCCCTCTCAAATCCCCTCAACCCACCCGCTCCCCCAGATTGACTCTGACGCACCATGGCGGATCAGGAACACCGACCGGTACAGATGAAAGTCGTGCACACGGCACCCCTGCAGTGCAATGGAGAAAGCGCACCCTGCTTGTGTCAAGGTGGATGGAGCTGTTATGGAACTACAACCCCCATCAGGGTACCTCGCCTCGGGGAACGTTTCTGGTTCTCCATCCAGCGGCGCAGGAGCCCACAGTTCTAGGGAGCCTGGCTATGTACCCTGTCAGCTGAGAGGAGCATGCAGAAGACGGGGTGCTCAGCTATGCGCTGGTGGGTGGGCAGAAAGCACACGCTAGCGGGGACAATCAGCAACATTCCCCCATTGCATCTGGCCAGGGCCAGCAAATCCCACCCCGTCCCTGCGTCCTTCCTGGGTTTTAACCTCAGAAGGTGGGAGTGTTTATCTGGCCTTGGGCAATCACTCAGCCCAGAAGCAGGCGCTCATTCCGCAGTGCTTCGCACTTGCTCAACTTGGTCAGAGCCAGGCACAGCCTTCACCGTAGACCAGCCACGGTGCTTGACCGAGCCCAAGGCATTGTGCAGGGAGTCCTGAGTACGTACCGGAGTGGGGACATACCCCAGTGTACGCGCTGCAGGAGGAGTGGCCCTCTGCACCAAACCCCTGCCTCCACAGTCCTGAGCTGAGTTCTGCAGCTTACGCCCCCCCTTCCTAGATACTAACATGAGCATTTAAAAACCCCTATCATGGTGGGGGAGGAACAAAACCCTCCCTTAAAAGTCCCCTGCCTAGCAGCAGAGTCAGACTCTCTGGGGTGGAATGGACAGTTACCTGGCACCGGCTTTGCTGGCTGGCGAAGTTCCTGCTCCTCTGCCGGCCTGCAGCCTACGTCCTGATTGCTACAGTGTTTGAACAAGCAGGCTCCTTTCTCGGGATGTTTGTCTGGCAGCAGCCCCGGCTGTGCAGAGAGACTCCAAGAACAGCAAGGAGGGATTGAGAGTTGGGGAGACACAAAGCAGCAGAGCCAGGGAGGCCCTGCCGAAGCTTCCTCCCAGATGCGCCACTCCGCAGACCCTGACAGCGCCTCTCCTGCCAGCCAGGGAGGGGGAGCAAACAGCTCGCAAACACTCTGCCTAAGGATATTTGCTTTCCCAGAGCACCGTCCTTCTGATCCAGACGCACACGTCTGTCACACACAAAAACCGGTATTTCCGCTTCACAACCTGTGCTGTGGGGCAGGTCAGCAGAAGGGGAAACTGAGGCACTGGGCGGGGAAGTGGGAGGCCAGGGAGCGAGCCGGTATCAGGGCTGGGGATAGAACCCAGGGACCCTCTCCTGGCATGCACCCTCTCTGAGCCAGTTAGGTCTTACTATAGTTTGCCGGGGTCTGTGAGCAGTGAGCGAACCGTCGGTACAGCTGTGCTAGTTAGAGAACGGAGCTGAGACCGGGTTAACATCAGAGTTCGTGACTTATCCTGCATGACGGAAAACATCATGAGCCGGCGGCTTTGAGTAACAGGGTACCGGGAGCCCCAAGGGATTCTGAGGAATAGAGAATATGGTGCAGGGGCAGGGCAAGGGCCCTGGGGGATTCTGGGAAACCAAGCGTGGCGTTGGGGCCATGCAGTAGCATGAACAGCTTGAGGGCTCTTCCTTTGGCATGTATCCCCCTCGGTGCACCATCGTATCCCTGCATCTGGGCCTGAGGTAACTGTGCTTTCTGCCCCTGCAGTGAGGGGAGGGCGTCTCAGCCCAGTCTCGGTCCCTCTCGGTCTATATTTCTCAAGCTCTGGTAAATGTCTGTTGCTGGACCCTTTGCTTCCAAGTGTCTCCCCAGCTACTCATCACCATAACCGCTCTGCCTCCTCCCTCTTCGCTCACATGGCCAGTGTGTAGTTGCAGATCTGGCGAGACTGGAACGCCTGCTAATCACAGCACGACAAGCCGCCAGGGCTGTCAGTACCACAAACTATGTCTGTGCTAACCCGACGCACAAACAGCCTGGAGGCACATATAGGATGGACACGGCAAATGGCTCACGGACAGGAGTGAGGAGGACACAGAGAACTCAAGTATAACTGGGCTCAAAAAAGAATTGGGTCATTTCACAGAGGATAGGTCCATCAAGGGTTATGAGGCAAGACGCTCAGGGACACCACCCCATGCTCTTGGGTGCAAGTTATAGATTACAAGGTCAGAAAGGACCATTGCAATCATTTAGTCTGACCTCTTATATAGCACAGACCCTAGAACGTCCCCACAATAATTCCTAGAGCAGATATTTTTAAAAAAAACATCTGATCTTAATTAAAAATTGTCAGTGATGGAGAATCCATCCAGATGTCCCTAACCTCTGACTGCCAGATGCTGGGACTGAACAAGAAGGGATGGATCACTCGACAAATGCCCGGTTCTTTTCATTCCCTCTGAAACACCTGGCACTGGCCACTGCTGGAAGATAGGATACTAGAAGGACCCTGGGTATGATCCAGTATGGCCCTTCTTACGTTCTTAAGAACACCAACACATGTTGGTGGAGGGAATAGGAAAAGGGAGGGAGCCAGCCTTCTTGGGAACAGCGAATGGGGGTGTTGGTCATTCAGATATGGGGAACACAGGGACATGGAAGGCGATAAGAAGAAAAGAGTCATTTTATATTAGCGTTAGGAGTGAGGTATAGAGTGTTAGGAAAGCAGATGGGGAATGTGGGACCCGTTTGACCTTCAGAAAGTCTCTTCCTCTCTCTGGGCCTCAGTTTCCCCTCCCGCCCTTTGTCCATGCTGTGGAGCCTGGACTCTAAATAGAAAAGACAGACAAAAGGTACAGGACAGGCAATATTCTTCCTGATTTACAGATGGGGAAACTGAGGCACGGACAAGGGCAATGGCTTGCCCATGGTCACACAGCAGGCCAGAGCTGGGGTCTCCTGAGTCCCAGTCTAGTGCACTGTCCCCTGCTTCTTCTCTCCTTTTGTAGCAAACTCAGTACCTTTGCCCTCATTCCCCTTTGTCCGCAACGTCTCTTGTCCAGGACTCAAGGCCTTGCCCCGTTCTACTCTCTGCCTTCATTTCTCCCACTGCCACCTTCACCCTGCTGTCGCAGCCCGTTTCCCCACTCCTAGCCACTCTCCCCTTCGTGCCAGTTCTCACGCTGCTACCCCTGCTAGCACCCGCCTGGCTGTCCTTGCACTCTAGTTACCCAGCACCACCCAACCCCATCCCGCTCCTCACTCACCCTGGGCAACGTTGCCACCCCACTTTGCATTCTCCGCACGCAGGTGAACGGCTACCCGAGGCCGGAAACACTGGGGCAATCAGGCTCATTGATGTCATTCGAGTTAGCCCCAATACATCCCCTTGCGAGCGAGCGCAGGACGAGACCCACAGGGTGGCTAAGTTAGCCATGTCCTCGGGAAGCTGCTCTGTGGAATGGGGAGACTGTGTAGGAAATTTCAGAGATAGTATAACGCCGGGGTGGCTTTGGGAGGTTTGGACACCCATCACATCTGGAGCCCACCAAGTTTGGGGTGGGGCAGCTGGAAAAATATTTCTGACTTGGGCCCCCTTCTCAGCTTAACCAGAGCCCACTCAGCAAGGAAAGGAGCTCTGCTGAGGTCTCTGGATTCTCAACAGGGACCATTAGGATCCCTCTAGTCTGACCTCCTGCATAACAATCAATGGTTTCCAGCAAACAAATGCTCAGAGACAGGTCACGAACAGGAGATGGTCTGATAACCCCAAAGGAGGAAGGAAGGGAAACTTCCTATTGCTCCTTCCTGCTCTATTACTCCAAACACAACAGATGCTTCCTCAAACGCTCAGTTACCAGCCAAGGAAGCAGAATAAGAAATCAAACCCAACGCAGGCTAAAGCCACTCTGGAAGCAAATGGAAAAGAAAGGATATTTATGAAACAATGAAGGCTACAAGGCGATGTTGGGGTGGGACTTGATACACACATGTTCCATCCCCCTCGAGTTTGGATTCAATTTGCAAATTCGAGTCAACTATGAAAACAGAACTGGAGCCAGCAGAGTCAGTGACTTACTGAAAGAAGAGCTGCTGGAAAGAAAAATATTTGGAAACTATTCAGCAAGGGTACGGGATGTTTTTTTTAAATGCTTCCCCAGTTCTTCATGATCAAGGTCATCTGCATGGAAACCAGATTTTCAGGAGGGTGAGCATGTTTTTCAGGAGGAGGAACAGTGTGTGTTGTTGATTGACAGGACTGGGAGCACGGACTGCTGGGTTTGGTTCCTGGCTTTGCCTCCAGCTTGCTGGATGACTGTGGAGTTGATAACACTGACCTACTTCCTACTGTTCAGATGGGGAAACTGAGGCACAGAGCGGTGAAGCGGCCTGTCTAATATCACACAGCCAGCCACTGGCAGAGATGGGAATACAACCTGCAAGTCACATCTCCCAAGCCTGCCTCCTCTAACTGCAAAGCTGGGAAAGAACCCAGGAGTTCTGACTTCCAACCCACCCCTCCCCCCAGTGCTTAATTATGAGACAGCACTCCCTCCAACCCAGGGAACAGAATGCAGGAGTCCTGACTCCCAAGTCCTCTGCTGTAAGCACCAGGGAACCATATGACAGCAGAGCTCTGATGGTCATAGATCACACCTCATCACACCCCGACCAACATAGCTATGCCAGCATAACTACCAGGCCTGAGTCCCTTGATGCCTCAGTTCCCCCATCTGTGAAATGGGGAGAACAGCAATTCCCTACCTCACATGGGTGCTGTGAGTGTCACAGCTAGCAGACTAATTGCACCTCTGACCCCTTCTGATCTCTCCACGGGCATCCCAGATACTAACCAGGATGGCCTCAGCAGACCTGACTTATGTTCAATAAATACCCTCTGTTCTGCTATGACCACTGGTAGCCAGTGACCAAACAGCCTCCATAAAGCAACGTATTATTTATTACATGGCTAGTTTACCAGCTGTCTCCATCTTCCACGTGGGGAACCTGGTATAGCTAAACTTTCTACAGACACTTCAAGACCTTTAGGGTCTGGGAGGTACACTCTGTTCCCTTAACTCACAAGCCAGTTTTCTCTGCCTGCTTCAGAGTGCGTGACTTTGAATCCTGCTCTGTCTTTCGTTTCCCAGGGATTAAGCCACTTTTTAACTGTATGTAGCCCTTGGACCTATTACCTCCCAGGATTGGCAAAATAAACCTTGCAGCTTCCGTGGGGACAGGCTATAGGATCCTCCAAGCTAATAGCTTTCCCATTGCCTTCCAAGTGCTGGCATGTTCTTAACTGGAAGAAATTGTCTTCTTCTGGCAACAGCCCCCCTCTCCGCCCCGTGTATATCCCCTTGCGAGCGAGCGGAGGACGAGACTCACAGGGTGGCTAAGTTAGCCATGTCCTCGGGAAGCTGCTCTGTGGAATGGGGAGACCGTGTAGGAAATTTCAGAGATAGTATAACGCCAGGGTGGCTTCCACTACCTGCATACCGTCGTTATACGGTCTCGTTCAATGACTAGGCCACAGACGTATTCCTAAAGGTATTACCGATGTTTCTGACCTTTAGGACCTGCTAGATTTCTGCCATTTTGGCCAGCATCAGCTCACAGCAGTGCAGGGATGATCAGACCTCATGGAGCCTTGGCTTGGCAATCTGAAGCCACTGGGAAAAGATGCCATGTTGTGCAAACAGGGATTCCCTCTCTGTGGGGACGGACACATGCCAAGGTTACTGCCAGTCTCTCTAGCTCGCCAACCAGCTTTGGGGAAGAGGCCATTTTCTTTTCTTCCCCAAGGGACTCCTTCTTCCAGACCCTGCAGCCGCCCTCCACTCCCAGCTGGAAGCTGTTTGCATGTGGCTGACCCCAGGAGACCTCGCAATGAGTCAGTGCTGTCCCAGGCCTCTCCTCCCGCTAGCTCTCTAGTCAGGGAGGCACCGTGGCCTTGGCGTCTCAAAGTACGATAGCATCACGTCTCCAAAGGGTCAGGCTGGGTCACTGTTTGGCCTGGGGACCTCCAAGAAGCACACGGCTGCTGCTGGTAGACCAGGAGCGGGCACTCTCTGCTCCAAAGCAATGCCCCAGTGCGATGCTAGGTTCTGCCTCAGAGATAAAAGCCGGTGAGAAATGCAGCCCTCCGGCACATCAACCCCTTGAGAAAACTGCTCCTGTCCTCTTCCATTC
This sequence comes from Emydura macquarii macquarii, assembly GCF_026122565.2. Taxonomy (NCBI): domain Eukaryota; kingdom Metazoa; phylum Chordata; order Testudines; family Chelidae; genus Emydura; species Emydura macquarii. The sequence continues at coordinate 112,035 of NW_027130307.1, forward strand.
AAGCGGTTCTTTGAGCCACAAGTTAAAGCCCTTTCAGATCGTTCCCATCTTGTTTCTCTTGCCCATCTCTCCCCTTCTGCTCGTGCTGCCTGCTGGACGCTTTGTTCTCCCCTTTCCCTCCTCCCCTGCCAGAGAGGGAAAGCAATCTTCAGGGCGTCTCTGCCCCACTCCGTCTGCAGCAGGCCGAGGAACCCCTCTGGTCTGAGTGCGCGCCATGTGTTCTGCACAGCAGCACTGCTGGCTGATAAGCCTCAGGAAGTCCTACATCCCTCTCGACATGGCCCACTGGCATGGATCAACAGCAGGAGGATTTCCCAGGCTGCTGGCAGCACATACAGAAGGGCAGATGGGAGCTGCAGCAGAGCCAGGCATGCAGCCCTGTGCTTCACCATGGGAAACCCAGCCAGCTCGCCCAAGGATTAAAACCCCCGTGATCAAAATTCAGCACGCGACCAAAGCTTACCTATCTAAACCATGCTGCCGCCTCCATGCCCTCCCAGAGCTGCAGGGCGAGAGCTGACCTCTCTCCAGGCCAGTTTACTATAAATCATAGTAATGTAGGGCTGGAAGGAACTCCACAAGGTCGCCCCCTCCCACTCCCACTCCGAGGCAGAAGTAAGTATAGCAGGACCATCCCTGGCAGGTATCTAGTCAGAGCACGCTGTGGTGTGAAATGAGCCGCCCCCAAGCACTGATAAAGGAGATCCAAATGTCACGGTGTGAAATACACAAGGTCTACGCACTGCTTTAAATCGCCAGACAAAAACCTCAGGCTGGCTTCTGCTCAGTGGGCCCACTTCACCCTGCATGAATAAATGACAACCGTTGGAATGTGTTCGTGCATCGAGACAAATACAATTGTAACAAGTGGTTTCGGTTGACTCGACCTGGAATCTGGAGTCTAGGTCAAACCCTGTTCCCCTGCAACCACCTGCATACGGCAGAGACACCCAGGGTATGACCTAGGAAGTTCTTACACAGGGAGATGGTGAGGTTTGCTAAATATCCCAGTTATTCGGGGGATAACCTCGATCTCATTCGGGTCATCACATACCCCACACACTTTGCTATGGCAGATGCTCCGAGACCCAGAAATCAGACCCCGTGAAATGTCACCGCACCATGCCGCATTGGAAGGACATGTTGACCAGCACAGGGGCCGGATTTAACTCCTGGAGGGGAATGCCACAACGTTTCAGAGTGGCAAGGTTCAAATCAGCCCTGATTCTGTGGGGTCCAAAATCTGATTCCACATTTTCCAGCTTCGCCCCCAAAGAGGTCACACCATAAGCAGCACAGTGGCAGAGCTGCTGCTGCCGACTGTCAGGCTGACAGGAACTAGTGACTCACGCAGGTCCAAACCCACAGCGGCTGTTCTTCTCTGGTGGCTCAGGGGACACCTGGGAGTTTGTTTTGATTGCTGAAGAGCTCCGCAGGTATAGATTAATCTCCCAAGGACAACACAAGCACAAACGCACTCCCGGTGTGTGTTTGGTTAGCACTTAATAGGGCATTGCTAGTTCAAAGCTCTGTGCAAACGTTAACTAAGCCATGTTCACAACAAACCAGCTGAGGTCAGTCGGTATCAATATCCCCATTTCAGAGCTCGGGAAACGGAGGCAAAGAGCTGCAGAAGGGTTTGCCCAAGCCTGCAGAACTAGGAACGGAATCTAAACCCTATGCTCCAGCCATTAGACCACACTTCCCTCCCAGAGCTGGGGATAGCACTCAAGAGGCCTGACTGCCAGTTCCTGTCCCTCCCTGTCACGCTAACCACACGTTCACGGTCCCTTTCCAGACTTGGAAAGAGAATCCAGGAGTCCTGCCTGCCAAACTCATGCTCATTCTTCTAGCCCACCGTGTTCAGCACAAAACAAAGTGATATTTAATTGATTTATAAACGGCGCCCGTCAAAAAAGATAGACTCGGTGGCAGTAGACAGATTCAGCCAGCTGCCCCCCAAAGAGCTTGCTAATCTCATGGGCAAGCTGCCCTATAAATGCAGCAATTATACAGAGCAGCATGTACAGAGATATACAAAAAATAAACAAAGCCCTACCAAAACCAGACACCCCTCTGCACACACAATTCCGCCCCTGGGGAGAGAACAACCCACACGCGAGGTCAGTCAGGTCACTTAGTGCACGACTGGAAGGTGCTTCAGACATTATGGTGATGAGGTGGTATGCAACAGAATAGGTGGACTCTGTTCTCCTGGCCCAACAGGGGGAACGAATGCCACAGCCGAGGGCTCCTCTCCTTGAGTTGCCAGCCACCAGGACAGAAATCTAGGGGTCGTTAGTCCGAGTCCGTCAGCGGATCCCAGCACATAGGACAGAACCGCAGCGCACACAGGCTTTGAGGCAGCTCACTGGCCCTGGCAAATTACCAAGGGGCCCCATAGCGCTGTGAAGTCCAGACTGCTAAGACAGCGGCAGCCTGGGAGGTTTATTTTGACAGGAAGTAGGGAGATGGACTGCAGGACCGGGAGAACCGCCCACTCTTTCCATCTAGGGAGCTGGCACAGCTGTGATGTGGGAGCTTTAATGGCCAAGCCGGCCGGACCACAAGCCTGGATGCGTTTCTCAGGAAAACGCCTACGGGCATTACAGCAGCGTCTGGGCCAGCACCACCCTGCGGAGGGGGTAGTTTGCAGCGGCAGCAGGGACATGCAAGGGGAACGTTACTGAGGCTATGAGCTATCCCTGGTGGGCGGGCGGCCGCGGGATACCCGTGGCATGAGCTGTGCAGTGAAAACCAAACCCCTTTCTTGGCGATTCCCACTTCCCCTTCTCTATGTGGAGTTTAAGGGAGCCACGAAATAATTCCAAGCGCCAGCGAGTCAGCTGTTTCCGGCTGCTCTTAAAGTCCTAGAAAACTTACTGCAGCTGGACGCTGGACACTGGTGCCTACACACACACACACACACACACACACACACACACACACACACACACACACACACACACACACACACACACACACACCCACCCCCTTGTGGGGTACGTAGTTGTCTAGGCCAATCTTGGCAGAGGAGCTCCATGTATGACTGCTTCCCTGCCCCGTAAGAAGCTAAGGGCAAGCTCTGATCCTGAGTTATACCTGAAGCTAATCAGGCAATAAACTCTTTGGAATAGGGCCTGCATTTGAACAGTATCTAATGGAGTCCGGTCCAGATTGGGGCCTTCAGATCCAGCCACCATACAAATGGCAATAACTGAATCCATCACATATGGATCCAATAAGGGGGGGAGGCAGGGCTCCAGCGTGCTGCTCCACATGTCTCAGACACACCAACATCAGGGGCTAGAGTTGTTAAAGGACACTACCCTGCGGCCACACTGACCTCCCTTCATTTAATCAACAATTAAAGCCCCCTCTCCTACACACACCTGCAAGGCGGGGAAGGGGAGGCTGAACAGAACAGATTTAGAGGGACAACTGGTTCCTATGAGCCAGAGCACAAGACTACGCTCTCAGAGACCTGGGTTCTACTCCCAGCTGTCTGTGGCCTTAGGCAACTCAGATCCTCACTCTGGGCCTCAGTTTCCCTTCCCACCCTTCATCAGTTTGGTCTATTCTGATTGCAAGCTCTTTGGAGGCAGGGAGCGTCTCTCATTAGATGCAGCACCTAGCACAATGCAGCCCGGATCTCAGCTGGGGCCTCTAAATGCTGCTGTAATTTAATTACCCATCACCTAGCCAACCCCTGGCCTACTTCGAACATAATTCGAATAGGAGAATAAAAGCACGTAGAGGACGCTCTGTATTATTCACAGTGGTGCAAACACAAATTCAGTCCCCACTTCTGCAATCCAGTCTGCCATAAGGATCCCATTGCAACTCCAGATTTTAAATTTCCTTGCTGTTGGTAGGCCACGCACCATTGTAGACAGATTAACAACTAACACAATAATAAACGGTGAGATAATATCACTACAACGGTTTTGCAGAGCTCTCTGTCAGTCGATCTCAAAGCACTTTGCAAAAAACTATCCTCATTATCCCCATTTTACATAAGGGGAAACCGAGGCACAGAGCAATGAAGTAACTTGCTCAAGGACATGCAGCAGGCCAGTGGCAGAAGCCAGGAAGCGATCCAGGTTTCCTCACTTCCAGCCCAAGTCTCTGCCCAAGGCGCTGATCAAATAACATGTAATGAATCACTCACTGAGATACACTTGTCCCAGCCCAAGCCCCTTCTATAAATCTAACTCAACACCCCCCTCCCCACCATCACCAGGCTTTTCCGCTGTTTTTGCAGCCGTTTATTCGGCTGGGAGAAGGAAAGAAAAAAAAAGTTTTTCCAAACTCTTTGGGCCCCGATTCTCCTCTGCTATATGGCCAGCCCCTGCCCCACGGAGTTCTGGAGCAAGATCCCACCCTTTCACACCGGAGTGAGACAGGAGTTAAACCGGTGTAAACGGCAGGAGACCCAGAGCCCTGATCCACAAAGCCCTAGCTGCCAATGTGCCAGCTGTGCCGGGGACGTCGGAGAGGGGGAGGCACGGAGGCGACTCGGGGTTGCTCGGCGCTGGAGGGGTTTGCCTGTTTTGACAGCTCCGCCTGGGAGCCGCGCGTTCGAGCCCCGTCCGCCTCCTCCCCGGGCTAAGTATAAACAGATGGATGGATCCCCCCAGCGTGTAGCATCGTGGCAACTTCCTTTCCCGTCTCCCTTGTGCACGGTGTGTGTGTAACCCCCCCTCCTGCCAGACACAAGTCCTGCCTGCAAAGAAACCCCAGGGCGAAACGGAGGGGGAGGAAAAGTTCCTCGGGGGGGGGCAAAGTTTCATTTCCTGCAGCACAAAGGGGGGGACAACCCAGAAAACTGTCTGCAAGCACCGCAGCTTTCCCCTGCCCCAGGCTCTGTCTGGCTCGGCTCGGCTTCCTCCCGGCAGCAGCAGCAGCAACTTTTAAAGTCAAACTGTCCCTTACACACTCACACACACACACACACACACACACACTCACACGCGCGCGCGTCCCCTTTCTTTTGTCTGCAGCTGCCCCGCCAGCCAGGCTGCCTGCCCCCGGCTCCCCGCGTCCCGGCCACGCACCACAGAGCCTCCTGCCCCCCGCGCCCCACACCCAGGGCAGGATTTGCGCGGAGGGGGGGGGAGAGAAGGGGCCCCCTTTGACCCTACCGGCTTTGCAAGGATCCTTATAGTCAATGGGCTCCGCGTCCTCCTCGACCTCCAGCACATCGGGGTAGTCGGGCAGGTCCAGGGCCGGCCCCAGCACCACGCAGGACAGGAGCAGCCAGCAGGTCCGGAGCCGGGCTGCAGGCATGCTGGCTGGCGGGTCCCGGGCGGGTCGGCGCTCCTCGGGACCGAAGGGAAAAGCGGAGTGCAGAGGAGGGGGAGCGCTGGACGCAGACGGGAGGCTGGTGGAGTTTTTTTTTTTTTTTGAGGGAAATGAGATCTGGCGGGGGCGGGTTCAGGCGGGGAGCTCAGCCCCTCCAGCCCGCCGCGGCTCGCTCGCAGCCCTGCCGGGAACCGGGCCAACCCGGGCGGCGGTGCTCTGCAGCGCGACTCTCCAGCGAGGGGGCATCCCTCCCCGCGGCGCGCCGCCATGGGCCGGGCTGGGAGCCGGGCAGCCCCCGGGCTAGCTGCCGAAGGCCGGCCGGGGCAGGCTGCAGCCTGCATAATCCCCGCCCCCGGCCCCCGAGAAACTGGTGGGGCGCAGGGGTGCTCGGCGCTGCCTGGGAGGAAATTCCTGGGATCCAGGCGCGGCGCAGCGTGGGACCTGCCCCGCTGGCCCCCCAAGGACCTCCCGCCAGCCGGTGCTGCGCGTGGTGTGAGGGGGCAGCCTCAGGCACTCACTCTGCACAGGTGTAAAGGGGGGCAGAAGGAGGCTCAGCCCTAGCCCCCCAGGCTGGGAAACGCACAGGATGCTTCCCTGGTTTTTAGGGGAACACGGAGCGGAGCGCTGTGCCCCACGTGAGTTCTCCGCCAAGGAATCCAGCCATCCCTCCCCAGCGGGCAGGCCCTCAGCTGCCTTGCCCTCATTCCACCTTCTCTGCCCCCTGCCTCTGCATTGCCCAGGGGCCTCGTCTGGAACGCGACTCCAGAGGTTGAAATTGTAAGTCTGCTGGGAGCCTGTGAAGCCCCTAGACCAGGAGCAGTGGGAGCTGCTGGGGGCTGAGCCCTTTTGCAAATCTGGCCCCGGCCCCCCATTTTCTAGCAGCCCTTTCCTCTGCCTTCTCCCAGGTGCACTGCATGCTGGTGAGGTGCGCTGGCCAGACAGCACTGGAGAGGGCAGCCCTCTATCTCCTGAGCAGGCAGGCAGGCAGGGCAAGCATCCCCCTTGCACACACGGGGCCCCACCGTGGAGTTCTCAGCCCAGGCGCTCCTGGACCTCTCTGCTGACACTGCCCCAATAAAGCAGTGCCTGGGGCTGCAGGGCGTTTACATGCACGACTGTGAGGTGGACACGTGGCCCCACGAGAACTCACCAGCTCATCCTGGCACAAGGCCTGTCCCGCTCCAAGATGCTTCTCCCCAGGGGACAGATGCACAGGGATGGACTCTGCCAACCAGAGGGGGTGTCCGACCCCTATGCAGCCAGGTTAACAGCAGGGAACCACTGACTGAGGCAGCTGGCGGGAGGTGACCCTTGTGAGGAAGGAGCAGGGCAGGGGAATTGCTGGCGTGTGTAGGGAGAAAGCCAGGCCCTGGGAGCAGCCCCGAGCGGGAGAGCAGAGCCAGAGTAGCCTTCCCATGTGCAGGGAGCTTGCCATGTGGGAAGTTGTGCCCAGCACCTCTGTAACCGAGGTCTGTGGGCGACACCTACAGGTCAAATGGTGTCACTTCGGGCCTTTCCTGGAGCCCTCGCTGGGGCTGCCTCAGGGACCCTGAGCCCTCCGGCTGGCAGAAGCCCACCTAGCCAGTGCTCTCAACTCTGGGGAACAGGACGGCTGCAAAGGGAAGATGCAAGGACTGGGTACGAGGGATGGCAAACTGAGGGCAGAGCAGGGTTAGGCCAAGGGGTCAGCAAACATTCCCAGTTCTGCTCCCTACACCAGGACCGGGATGAACCCTCTTGACTTGGCTGGGGCTCAGATCTCCCCAGCTTGTGCCCCATCTGCCCAACAGCACAGGGGCTGTGCTTGGAGGTTATCCTAACCCCAAGGGCAGCTAGGACGGGAGCCAGCCCCCCCCCACCTGCTTTGAACAGATCTTCACCTTTTCTTTTTGCCCTAGGACTCCCTTAGCAGTACGGTAAGTGTAGCAAGAAGCACCGTTCCTCTCCATGCACTGGCCCCTGCTGAAGTAGTGAGAACCATTACCTGCAGCAGAGCAGCTGCAGACACTTTTGTAATCTTTACCCAGGTCATGTGACTGGGGCTAGGCAATAAACTGCAGTCTCTTCCCTAATGGCATGTGAGTGGGGGCAGCTGGTGGGTGTGCGCGCACACACACACCCGCCCATGGTGGAAGTGGTGTAGCGGTTGTTAAGGTGTGGGGAAGGAGGCTGTGTTTATAATGTTTCTGTGTAGGTGCAAGTAGTGTCCTTACCTTTGCATTCACTGATTGCTCTTGTCTTTTTCCTTGCAGGCTGCAGCCCCTGGTACCCAGCAGCCAGACAAAGCAGAGTTACCTCTGTGAAGTGGCTTTCCTGCCATCCTCCATGGAACTCCCACCGCATGTTCCTCTCAGAAGGACAGGATCTCTGCCTGTAGTGAATAGTGAACATTGCCCTCCCTCCTCCCCCGAGCAGCTGGTGGTGCTGGGGGGAAAGGGATGCCTTCTCCCCTCAAACAATGGCATCTTGTTCCCTGTCTTCCTTTAGCTTCTGTCCTTCCTCTTTATACCACCCTTCCCATTGCTCTCTTCTTCCTGCCCGTACACTGGACACACATCACAAGGTCTTTCATTCTAGGCCAAACCTGGCAAAGTCCAAAGAGTTAAAATGTCTCCTGGGTGACCTGGCTGTGGGACAGAACACCGGCAGTGGAGGGGCCAGCTTGAAACGCTGCACAGGGGATAAGGCCATGATCTGTGAGGGTGGGCCATTGCCACTGACAGTGCTTGCAGCTGAACTGGGATCAGCCCAACATGTTGCCACTAGGTAGAGCCCCAAGCTCACTATTGTCTGTCAACGGCAGCACCGGGGGAGGACTAAATCGTTACTGGAGAGGACAGGGCTGCATTTTCAGAGGGCTGAGCACCCTCTGCTCCTCCTGATGCCAGCTGGAGTTGCATGTGCTCGGTTCTTCTAAAAATCAGCCTCAAGGTTTCTCAAGTTAGGTGCCAAAAATCAGAGGCCACTTTTGGAAAGTTTTGTCCAAAGTGACTGAAGTGCTATAGTGAGTCAATGGCAGTGAAGAAAACAGAAACCGGGAGTCCTGGGTCCCAGATTCCTGCTCTGGCTACTAGCTAAAACTTCCTTCTAGAGATGGGAATAGAACCCAGGAATCCTGGGTCCCCCTTCCCTTTTCTACCCACCAGATAACATTTCTTTTCTCATTTTTTCTTTTCAATAACTGGTAAACTCAGACTTCATCTCATTCCAATTCCTTCCTCAAATATCACTGGTTGGGGAAAGCCTGTCTCTTCAATAAATTGCCTTTCATGTACTCCCCTTTGTTTTCCTCCATGGGAGAAATGTCAGGATATACTTCAGTTACACAAATGCTTGCAGGCTAATTTTAGGCATAACATTTAAATTGTTGTAAAAGCCCAAGATTTTAAAGCTATTAAGTTCAATTTAAAAAAAAAAGTTTCCATTTAATAAACAATCCTTTGAAAACAGTGTGCTTTGGTTCTGGTGGGGGTTTTCTCCCCCTTCCTACTCCCTCTTCATGGAGTGCAACCCACACATTGCAACATTGGGCTAGTTCATGAGAACTGGATAGGGCAAGAGGCAAATCCAATTTCATTGTCTGTGTAGTCTCAAGAGGAGACAAACAGCATCCCTGTAAAAGTGCATGTTTCCAACACTTTCCATTTTGATAACATCAGGTTCTGTTAGGGGCACAGGGAAGGAGGTTTGTCTTTGGAGACTATTGGGCCAAATCCTCAGCTGGTGTAAATCAACCTCCCCCTATTGTTTTCAATGGAGCGGTGCTGATTTGCACCCGGTAAATCTGGAGGGTAATCTGGATGTTGTTCCCCTTGAGTTTTAATGTATTGACAAACCCCTGTGCTCTGGGTGAATTTCTTTCCCACCTCTTTCCAGATCTGTTCCCATAAAGTGGCCTGGCTTCTCATTCTGATTGCCAGCTAGGGGAGCTGGAAATCTCCTTGATCCTGCTCCTGGAATTTCATTCAAAAGGCTTCATTATACTTTTAGCAACACGTGCTCCAATATCCAGACATGCCTTTTAACAAGTCTATTCCTTCATTTTACCAGTGGGTTTGCTGCAATCTGCATATACTATACCCTCAACAGGACACTGAAAACCCAGCCGGCACTGCTGAGCGTCGTGCCGGGTGGCATCGTGGGCCTTAGGGAGGTTAGTTTGACCTCACATGGGCTCTTTAAGAATCAGACAGCTAAAATCTGGCAAGTTGTTCTTGGGACGGAATGTGGCTCCTCCTGACGCATCCATTTATTTATTTATTTAGTTCGTCCGTGGAATAAACAAGCAAACCTCCAAACGCAAAACGTCCTAAGTGAGCAGCCAATTCTCCTCCATCCTGCAGCCGGCCACCGAATCAAAGAATAGATTGTTCTGTTCATTGTGGATGAGCCTCTCCGGATCTGCAGGCGCTTGCTGATATAACGTGCAGCAGTGAGGTAAGAGGCTATGCTTTTTGTAAAGAGAAAACTTTGCACTGGGGAAAACTTTAGAAGATAGAGGGAAATATCCCAGGATCAGCTCTCGGCTGTGTTTTGTTCTCAGCTTGCCACTTTGCTGATGCTTAAAGATGTTTCCATTTAAACAAGGTTCTCTTTCTCTTTGATAAAACAGGGAGAGTTCTGTGGTACCTTAAAGACTAACACATTTATTTGGGCATAAACTTTCATGGGCAGAAACCCACTTCGTCGGATGCTAAACACAGACAAACACGGCTACCCCTCTGGAACTGTCTCTTTGATCTCGCAGTGAAGTTACAGTGTTGAATCCACAAAGTGACAGTTGTGCTCTAAAAATAGAGGTAGGGTGGTCTAGCAGTTAGGGCAAGAGGCTGAGAGTCAGGACTCCGGGGTTCTATTCCTAGCTCCCAGAGGGAATGTGGTCTAGTGGTTAGATCAAGGACTAGGTGTCAGGACTCCTGTGATTTATTCTCAACTGAACCTTAACCTCTCTGCACATCAGTTTTCATGTCTTTATAAATGGGGGGAAGAAACTACTTATCCACCTTTGGAAAGCATGTTGAGATTTTCAGCTGAAAGATGCTATATAAATTCAATTTAAAATTGCTAAATTGAATGTGTTAGTCTTTAAAGTGCCACAGAGCTCTCGTTGTTTTTGCTGTATAAATTCAAAGCATCATCAGTATTTATTAACTCACAGCAACATCAGAGCAAAAGACGTATGTGGACTGTGACCTAGCAAAAAGTTTGCATCTATACAGCTTGAGAAAGGACCAAGAAACGCGATGGATATGGAAAAGTCATTTTTGTACACTGGCATACATTTCAGATATTTGGGGCAAATCTCCCCTTACTGGGTCCCCTTCCCCACCAGACCGCAGCATCAAGTCCATTGCACTGGAATAACAGAGGAACAAAATGCACCCGCATGTGTTTCCACAAAGAGCAAAACAAACAGACTATAAAGGGTGGGTCAGGATCTGCTTTGACAGTCAGTGCTGGGGGAAGCCAAAATCAGCCCCTCAGCTGGGCTGGGCTCTGTTTGTTTTTCCTCAGCAATGTCGGAGAGTGGGAAATGGTGCCAGACCCAGAGCCCTGACCCCGATTCCCAAGGCAGGTGTTTGATTATTATTATTATTGCTATTTGTGCTGCAGTGGCGTCTACAGGCCCCAGCTGAGATCAGAGCTCCTTGTGGCAGGCTCGGTATGTACACAGCGAGGCGGTCCTGTCCCAGAGAGCTTGCAGTCCAACTAAACTAAGCCCTGCGCAAGGTCCTGCTTGAGTCCCACATGAAGGGCTGGGTCCTGCTCTCCCCATGGCTGCAGAAGACCCCCGGCAGTAGAACAGATATGGCAGGCCTGGGGCAGGGGTTGAGCGGGGATGCTTAGAACCGAACCATGGCCTATGGCAGTTCCATGCATGTGGTGGGTGAGGGGGAGTCAAGGCCATGGCTCCCATGGTGCTCAGCCCCTGGGAAGCATGCATAAGGGCCGAGGAGGGCTGGTGAATTGGAGTAGCCTCCAAGGGATACCTCCCCATACCTACTTCCCCGTGGATCTGCCCAGGACCCAGTGTGATGGGTAGCTGCCCCGAGGATTGGACCACGGGGGTGAAAGCGAGGTCTTTTTCCCCAGGTGCAGTTATAGACAACCTGAGGGGCAAGAGCTCCAGGAGGGTGATCCCTGTGCTTTCCCCATACAGACCCGCTGTCCTGTCCCCGGGGCCCCCGTCCCACCCCTGCCCTTCCAGCCCGGGGCCCGCCTGCCAGGATGCAGGGGACGGTGCTGTTCAAACGCTGGCTCACTCTGTGTCTGCTCGCTGTTGGTGCTGGAGGGGCTCGGAGTCAGGACACGGGTAAGTGGGGACTCCTCCCCCAGGGGCCTTTATTGATTCTGATGCGCTGCCTGGGGCCGTCCCAATCCCTACAGGTCGGTGCTGCTGCTGACGCCCAGGGCGTACCCCGACAGGGACCCCCAGGCCCTACTCTCTGTGCACAATGAGGTGCAGGGGCTGGTGAGGGGATCCACGGAGACCCCCCGGCCTTGCTGTCTGTGTACGTGGGCGGGTGAAGGGACTCCCAGGGTCCATCCCCTATGGAAGTGGCTTTCAACCTGTGGGTCGCGGACCTCTGGGGTTCCACAGACTGTCTAAGATTTCCAAATGGGTCCACAACTCCATTCGAAATTTAGAGTTTAAGGCCAGGAAGGACCGTTATGTAGCCTCACCTCCAGTATAGCACCGGCCACTCAATGCCACCTCCTCGCTGAGCCTGACACCCAGCATTAGACCAAAGCACCGCGGCCCCCAGGAGAGCAGACTCTGTGACACAAGCAGAGAACAGGAGGGACCAAGGTGCGCCTACCTGAGCCCTTAGCTCCGATCTCCGGAGCCTCCACTGGTGCAGCAACGTCCACACCGCGATTTGTAGTGTGCTAGCACAAGTCTGTCTACGTGTGTGTGTGTGTGTGTGTGTGTGTGTGTGTGTGTGTGCAGGGGGGAATGGATGCTCCCAGCTGCCGTGCAGACCTGCCTTGGAAGGTCCCCCCGCAAAGCTGACTCCTGAGAAGCCATTTGACACCATGGGTGGGCGGGGGAGACCCTGGCACAGGTGTCCCCGGGAGTGTGTGGGAGGGAGACGTGGAGGGGCGGTGGTGCGTGAGAGGGGGCAGGGAGCTGGCTGGGTCTCCATGTTCTGCCCTGCAGGAATTTGCCCCCTGCACCTGCTCATCGGCCTGGACGTCACCGATTACCAACAGTCCAGCCTGCACCAGTACCTGGGAGGCATCATCCGGGAGCTGCTCTCCCTGACCAGGGTCAGCTGCGCCCAGCTCAACATCACCTTGAGCATCCAGAGCGTGGACCAGGACGGAGAGGTCATCTTCCGAGCCCGCCTCGCCAGGTACCAGGAGGACACCTTGCAGCAGCTGCACGTGGCGCACGCCTTCAGGCGCGCCTACCTGAACCAGCCCTCCCTGCAGAGATTCCTGGAGATGAGCAGACGCCTACCAGAGAGTAACAAGGTAGAGGCCAGCACCGCATGGGCGCACCCTGCAGCCACCACGACACCCTCTCGGGCTCCTTTCCTCGGCCAGCTCTGCCCATGTAACCCTCCGGCTGCCTCTTCCCTGCGGAGCTCCCGTTGCTTCACCGCAGTCCAGCCAGTGTTTGGTTCTGTCTGTCTGTTTATCCTGCTGCCCATCACCGTGGCATCAGAGCGCCTTCCTTGTAAAATCAGTAGCAATAGCAGCGGCCCCGGTGGATTTCATGGGCACTCTTCCTATTTTGGAGTGAAAACTCTGCTTGGGGGAGGAGATTTGTGATGGTCTTACTTGTCTCTGTTTTGGCTTGGTTTTGCTGAGGGAGGCTGGGGTGGGGGCGTGTCAGGGCTGGGAACATCATTCTCATGGCGGGTAGGCTTTTCGAAGAGAAAGGCTCCTGGGTGCTCAGCAGAGGTTTCACCTGAGCTGTTTGGCTGCCCAGGTCAGTTGTATCTGGGGCATTTGGTGTCAGCACAGCGGGGTGCGTCTGGCTTGGACGTAATACCCGGTCCGTCGGGCAGAATCAGAGCTGCTTTGCTGCTGCTGCGTAATGTGTGGCCCCAGGCTGGGGGACGCTAGCTGTGTCCGCCTGCATCCTGCTCCCTCCACAGCCGCCCACAGGCTGATGTGTCCCCAACGTGTCTGTGCCCCAGGTGCTGCTGCTGTTTACGGACGGGTTGGATGGTGATGCAGAGGAGCTGGAAGAGATGTCGACCACTCTGCGGGTGCAAGGTTTGTGGGTCGATCACACAACCTCCCTGAGACCGGTGCTCATATGGGGGGGGGGGGAGTCAGAACATTTGTCCGGGGCACAACCAGGGTGCAGGAGCCTTGATGTAGTGTGGAGATCTCAGGTGCGATGGGGCCTGGTGTCTGCATTCCCCTCTTGGCTACATTGCACCTCTTTGGTGGAGGCCACATTTTACCATTGCCCCATGGCACTGGTCTGCCCCCGGCTCGCACCTGCCTGGCTCTCAAAGTACTTTGCAAACATTTGCTGATCCTTACCGGTCCTGCGAGGCAGGACAGTGTCATGGCCTGAACCCTACGGATGGGGAAACTGAGGCACGGAGCGGCTAAGGGACGCAGTCAGATAGGGAGTCATGTGCCCCAGGGCATCAATCACCTAACCCACGCCTCACGGCGCTTGGTAACCTGTGTCCCCCCCTGCCCCGGGGTGCCACACGCTGCCCTCCCCCCCCGCTCTGCCCCCCTTTCCTGTCCTAGGCCAGCTCGACACGCTGGTGACCATCGCGATGAACAATGCTACCCGGGTGGAAGAGCTGAAGCTCATTGAGTTTGGGCGAAGGTTCGGGAACAGCCAGCAGCTGAGCATGGAGAGGCCAGAGATCGGCAGCGTTTTGGCTCAAGAACTGGTAAGGCAGGGCCCTTTCCCAGCCGGTGGGATTCCGTGTCGGCAGGGAGACGGGAGACGGCTCTCGTGGGCCCTGGGGGCTGATCCCTTCTAGCTGAGGGCAGAGATGCTTCACAAGGTGGGCCTATCACATGGGCCAGGGATACTGACTGCACGGCAGCTCCTGTGCTCTGAGCGAGGGAAGCCTGGTGACCAGGTTTGCCTCCCTGGCAGTGGTCAGTCGCTCGCTCTGTGTCGGCCCACAGCTCCCTTGCTCCTTGCAGAGACCGCAGGGCAGAGGTCCCTGCCCTGGATGTGACGCTGGCATTTTCTGTCCCACTGCAGCTGGCTGTGTCAGAGAGGAAGTGCTGCCATCCGTGCCCCTGCACCTGCATAGGACTCCCGGGCCTGCCAGGCCCCGTGGGTGTTCCAGGGCGCAAGGTAAAGCGCTTGCTGCAGGTGGCCGGCCCTGGCACTGCATGCAGGGCTGTCACATGCCGCCTCCGCTTTGGTGAGGGGGGTTGTGTTGTTCCCTTCGGGTGCTTTGGCCTGGGCTCTAGCAGGAGCGTGAGACTGTGCAGGCCTGCGATTTGCCTGGCTCACAGCCCACGCCCGCCCACTCTGCATGGAGGTGACGAAGTTGGAGTCATGCACTTGGCCCCTTTGCTATGCTGGGTTTCTTTACACTGGTGCAGACCCCTGCTAGAGACGTGCTGCATCAGTGTAAATAGTGGCGCCTGCAGATGAGGCTCCCCGTGGCTCCAAACTACGTCTGGGCGCAAACCACACCGGCGGCGTATCTGCATCAAGGATTTGCACCAGTGCAGGGAAACCAGCGGAGCTGCCAGTGCAAAAACACCCTGTGCAGATGACCGCTAGGAAAACGCTTGTTCTGAGCTTACATGCCTTTTGCACTTGCTCACTGGTCTGAGAAGTCAGGATGAGGGCAGATGTTTGCACATCTGCATCGGCACAGCGTGGAGGAATGATATAAAGGCACAAGGGGATTTTTGTTTTTTTGTGTTTCTGAGCAGAGTTTATAATGTTCTCTTTGCCTTCCAGTTGGGGATAAATCTCCTGGTGTCTCCAACTCACATTCCTACTGGCTTTGCTGGGCCTAGGCTGTCTGACCCAGCTGGTTGGTCCCCTGTTGACTTGGCCGCTGTGTTGTCTGAGCTCTATTAGCTGGTGGTGTTGTGTTAACTGGGGTCACCAGACACTGAAGTTGGTCTTAACCACTTAGTCAGAGTGATTAATACTTAGAACGTCCATTTCGTGCTGCGTGTTTTCCTCTGGGGATCTCAAAGCGCTTTACAAACACGATTGTTTTACTAAGAGAGAAACTGAGGCATAGAAGCGAAGTGATTTGCCCAAGGCCACTAGACTGCGGGTGGAGGATAGACTCCAGGCACCCTGAATCACAGTCCCTTGCTCTAACTATTATGCAACATTCCCTCGGAACTGAGGATAGGAACCAGGAGCCTTGACCACCTCAGCCTCTGCTCTAGCCATGAGAGAGCTCCTTCCCAGAGTCCAGACTAGAACTCAGGGGCTGTGACTCGCAAACTCTCGCACAGAGCTGGGAAGAGAACCCACCAAATCCTGATTCCAAAGCTTCTTGCTCTATTCACTAGGCAACACTCCCCTCTTCCTCTCCCGCTGTGCCTAGAATCCAAGGCTCCTGGATCCCAGCCCTGTGCTCAGCCCACTAGACCACAACGGTCCCCTTAGTTGAATCCCCAGTTAAGCAGTTGCACACAGTACAGCTGTCACTCAGCCCAGCACGCCCCCAGTCAGCCAAAGAGATCTCTCTGAGTGCTGAGCAGAGCTTACCCTCAAGCACTTGCCTTGATTCTGCACTGCTGCTCCCCTGGGTTGTCTGGAGCTCACAGGCTGGGACTTTACGTCCTGCTGGGTCCTAGCATTCTGGGCACGGAGAGGGGAGTGAGCCCTAGAGTGGATGCCGCCGGCTGTTCTCTGGAGTGCCCAGACTGGGACCTAGTGCCCGGAGCAGGCTGTGTCCCAGGAAGCTGACTTCAAACGTTCTGTTCTCTCGGTCCTAGGGGAAGAAAGGAACAAAGGGGCTGGTTGGTGACCACGGGAACTATGGACACAGTGTGAGTAGACCTGTCATCTGTCTCTTAAACCTCCAGTGGAAGGCTGGCTGCTCCTTGAGCCCAGGGTGTAGAAATGGGGTGTGTGGGATGCACCCCACAAACCTAGACCCGGCCTGATAATCTGTTTCAAGGGCAGAGATGCTGTGCACAGGCTGGGCTGGCTACCAGGCCTGGCTGCTGGTGTGTTCTGGTGAGCAGAGCGCTGGCCATAAAGACGCGGTCCCCTCCCGGCTTCTGCGATAGGAAGAGCATCGGGGTGGGACTCCGGTGTCCCACAGACTTTGCCCACCCTGATTACAGCTTAGCGGCAGCAAGACGTCTGATTCTTTCCCTCGCGGGCCACGGTAGGGTGGTGCCCTGGAGATTGATCTACTCTGCTTCTGCAGTCCCAGGTGATGGGGCTCCCACCACTTTCCATGCTCGCATTGGCTGCGTGAGTCCTACTGCCCCATGGCCCTGGGCCGTCCCATGCTCATACATCCCGCTGCCCTCCGGCACTGGGCCGTCCCGTGCTCACACGTGCCACGTAAGCAATCTAATAGCATTCACTGCTAAGGAGCATTACCTGATACCCAGCCTGGATTCTCCTTAGCTCAGCTTTCTCCCACTGCAACTCCTGGTCCCCCGTCCCCTCCCGCCCCGAGCACCCTAGACATTTCCCCAGCTGGACAGACCTGGCTCTGGGGGACTCCTGGCCCCTGTCGTGTGCGGCCCGGAAGAGACGTGCGTGATGCTTATTTCTGAAGCCACCTTTACTGCTGGGATGTTTGAAGGTATCTCCTTTCCAATCCCTGTTTCAGGGGGCGCAGGGGCTGCGGGGGCTCCAAGGAAACTGGGGAACCCAGGGATGCCCAGGCCAGCGTGGGCCCAAGGTAAGATGCCAGACCCAGCCTCGGCAGCTGCTTTCCCTTTGGTTCAGAGATCCCTCCGTCTAACCGGCTTTCTCTCTCTGTCTTGCTTCAGGGACTGATGGGATACCCTGGAGAGCAGGTACAGAGACCTTCATGTTTGGTGTGCGTGGAGAAACAAACGTATGTTGTAGAGCAAATCTTAAGGCAAACGTGGCAGGGCTCAGCTTCGTGGCACATCCGCACAGTAACGAGACCCGCTAGCCACACTCCCTCCCTAAACGTCTCCCTGCACGAACTCCGACGTGGCATACCCGGCGCGCTCCTCTGGGGCCAGGCAGAGCAGGTATCTGCCGGCGTGCCAGGGGAATGCACGCCGTCCCAGGCAGAGGGAAGACAAACGCCCCGAGCTGTTCTGTTCATCAGCCTCCAAAAATCCACTTGAGGGCTCCTCAGTGCCTGGCAGTGGCTTTGGTGCTTCTGGTTGCACAGGGGTGAGGAGAGAAGAGAGAGACCATGGTGGCAGCAAATGAGGGGGGAGGAGGGGCTGGGCAAAGAGGAGTGGGAGGGGAGGTGACTTGTGCCATGGCATCCTCTCTGATAAGATGCAAAATGCTGAGAACGCCTGGCCCTAGCCGACGGGGCCAGGAGGGACACATGCTGCTCCTGAACCTGCTCCAGAGCACCTGTTTATTTGGACTGTTCTCACGTAGCATCCAGGACTAAGACAACTACAAATCTCTTTCCAGGGAGCTCCTGGGGAAGCGGGATACGAGGGCATCTCTGGGGAGAAGGTGAGCTATGCAACTGCATGTTCTGCAGCAGAGCTGGGCAAACCCCAGGCCCCTGTGCCATGCTTGCTGTGTGTTCCCTAAAACAGTGGTTCTCAACCGGGGTACGTGTCCCCGTGCGGGTGCACAGAGGTCTTCTCAGGGGCACATCAACACATCTAGATAGTTGCCTAGTTTTACAACAGGCTACGCTAGTGAAGTTAATACAAACTAAAATTTCATATAGACAAAATGAGAACGTAAGCAATTTTTTCAGTAATAGTGGTGTGGCACTTTTGTATTTGATTTCGCAAGCAAGTCGTTTTTAAGTGAGGCGAAACCTGGGGTACACAAGACAAATTAGATTCCTGAAAGGGGTACAGTGGTCGGGAGTGCTTGAGAACCACTGCCCTAAAACGATCCACCGCATCAACCTCCACAAGGCGGGGCTCCTGGAGAAACGACAGTCCTCGCCCAGAACTGAACCCAGGCTTTCAGGAGCGAATGACACGCCCCTCTGCAGCTTGAACTAAAACCCCAAGCCTGAGAAGTTCGTGGCCAGACTCCCCGCGATGTTGTGCCCTCTGTCCCCTCGCTGGTGTCTGTAGCAGCCTCCTAGTCTCTGTGGATCAGGCACGGAGGGGAAGATGCAGCACGCAGTGAGCTGCGGTAACCCTCCGTCTAGCCGGGGATCGGCCCTTAGAGCCATTGGAGCCAAACGATCAATCGGTGGAGCTCTCCCAGGCAGAATAGCAGGCATCAGCAATGACCAATGGACAGTGAGGGAGGGTTCACTCTTTTCCCGGATTCTCTCGTTCCCAGGGGGAAGCCGGTCTGTTTGGGAGCCCCGGGATGAAAGGATCCCGTGGGAGGCAGGTGAGCAGGCAGCAGGGATGAGCAGGTAAAGGAGCCCCCGGGAGAGGAGACGGATCCGTGCCCACCTCCCCTCCCCCAGGGCACTGTGACCTCAGACCCCGGCTCCGAGCCCCGCCCCACTCGGTGTGGCCCAACTCGCACGGTGATGCTCTCCTCGCTTGCCCGGAGCAGGGCACAGACCCCTGTCTCATGCAAACTGCTTCCCAAAGAGCCAGCCGCCTTCAGGGTGACAGGGCTGCGTCAGCAGGATGACCCCGTGGGGTGGGACCCCTGGCAGTGCTGACTCAGCTCCAGCCTCCCGCAGTTCCCACCCCTGCTGGCGCCATGCCGCTAACCCTTTTCCTCCTGCCTCGATCCAGGGCCGGAAAGGCTCCCCAGGCCTCCGTGGCGACACAGGGCCTCCAGGAACACCTGGCGATGCTGTAAGTGTGGGGGAGATTCGCGGGGAGGTAGCTGTTGCCGTGCAGACCCCAGGGGCAGTGACTCCTGCCTGCTCGCTGCCCCGGTGTACAATGAGTTCCGTGGGTCTCGCTCTCAGCCCCTGAAATCACCGTGGCATTTGGCACTAATTGGCCCCCCTGGTTGGTCGCTTTGGTGGCGAGGCCAAGGGCTGGCTGGGCCCCAGAGGAAACGGAGTGGTCTCCGGGGTCGTGCCGGTGCATGTTGGTGGAGCAGTACCGTATGGGGGAGCTTGCCCTACTGGTGCCTATGCCCTGTGGATACACAGACCTTCCTCCCCACCCTGGGGCAGTGAATCTGGCCCCTTCCACCAGCCCTACATTCGCCCAAGCTGTCTTACCCAGCAGAAAAGCGAAGAGCGAGTGAGGGCTGCAGAGTGCACAGCTGGGGTCCCTGGGTGGGCAAAGGGGATGTGTTAATCCCAAACGCCCATCTTCAGAGACATGAGAGGTACCGCCAGGCACCGAGGGGGCATGTCCCACACGACGGACACCCTGCCATTTGCAGCCGGATCTTGCTCTGGGCATAGAGTCTAGCTTCAAAGTCTAAGGGGAGAAATGAATGCTGAGTTCGCTGGCAAGAAAAGGCTAAGTGTGTGTGCTCACCCCCTCTGGCTCCATGCCCCACAGGGAAATCCTGGGAGAAGCAGCACAGCCCAAGGCGTCCCCGGAAGGAAGGGAGAAAGAGGCGCCCAGGTAATGGCAGAAAACCCTTCCCCACTCTCGAGCGATAGGTCACTTGGCGTTAGTTAGATGCTCCAGACAGATGCTGCTAGACAGCCTGGTTTGCTACAGGTCGAGAGAAGCAAAGGGCTGCATCCTTGGTACCCTGTCCTGTGGTCAGTTCAGAGCTCGCCAGCTAAACAGAGCTGGACCTGGGCGGTACGTGGCTGGGAAACCTGCAAAGAACTGCAGGAGCTGCACAGACGATTGAATGGGGAGGGCGTGACGATAGAGGGTTCTGGCAGTGCTTTCTGCAGGATGAGATGTCAGTGCCACCAGGCAGCCAGTGGAAAGAGGCACAGAATGGCGCAGAGCTCTGGGAGCTCTGGATGATGATGTCTAAGGATTTGCTTCCCCGGGGTGCTCTGCCCGGAGGAAGGGGGTGCTCCTGGGAAGGTGCTTGCAGGGCCGGTTGGACCAAGCAAGGGGGTCAGAGGTCCCCTCGGAGAGCAAGGAGCCAGTTCTCCCCTTGTGCACAGGAGAGCACGGTGCTGATTTTGCACAGGTGTAAATGACAGCACCGGGCAGCGCAATGAAGAATCGGGCTCCCGGTGAGGGGCCGGGAGAGGCTGTGCTTAACAGAGGAAGAAACCCGGGGCTGTGCCGGCGAGGTGGCAGTGTGGGGTCCCTGCCCAGTCTGCAGCCCACGCCACTCACAGTCTGTAGGGGGTGGAGGGGGCTGGACTCTCTCTCTCTCTCACCCCAGGCCATTTCTCACAGCTTTGTTCTGCTTCTCTTTCTGACCCCTCCGCTGAACAGGGGGACTCTGGACCGGAGGGCAGACCTGGGCCGCCTGGATCCCAGGGGCCAACTGCAGATCCGGTACGGGTCACTGTCTTGTCCTGCATGAGATGTCCAGTGTCTGTCCTAGGACCTCTTGTGCTCCGAGCTCCCCCCACCCCAGGCCCCAACCTGTATCTTCAGTAAGACCTCAGCCCCTGGCAAGGTGAAGGTGGCGAAAGCTGCTGGCCCCTTCCCTAGCATGTGTGTCTGAAATCAAGACCCATCTGCCCAGTTCCTTGTTCCGTTTCTGTGGGGCAGGGAAGGCTGGGAGGGACTGATCGTACAATAAAGCCATGAAGATCCTGGAGGATCGGAGCCACCATCAGCTTCTGGAGCCTGCTTCCTGTCTGCTGGGGGCTGGTTTAATGCCCGTGTCCCCTCTGGGGGTGCCCACCCCATCTTTACCCAGGCCATGCGTCCTCCTGCCCCATGGAGGTCTGTCATCACAGAGCTGGGGAGAGTTCCCCTATGAGCCCTAGGTTTCCAAGAGGGGGCAGGGCAGGGTAAAGGGCATCCCCTCCTCGGGAGCTGGGTGGGAGCTCCCCAGGCACCCAGCCCTCAGAGTCTGGCCCTGGGCCCAGAACTGGCTGTTGAAACGTTGTCTCCCTGTTAGTATCCCAGTGTTTGCCCAATGCCGCTGGGCTGAGCGGGGAGGCTGGGGCTGGGGGATAGCTTTGGCCTCCAGTTTAGCCGGGTTGTGTAGTGAAGAAACAATGTCTGTGTCTTCTCCCCAGAGCACGTGCCTGAAGGGGCAGAAAGGAGCCCAGGTGAGAACTGATCGTGAGAACCGATGACTCCCTGTTACCCCCTCCCGCCGCCCCCGAGGGAGGGAACTATCCTTATCCCCAGTTTGCTGATGGGGAAACAGGCTCAGAGAGGGCAAGTGACTTCCCCAAGGTCACAGTGAGTCTGTGGGATTGCTGGGGGCAGAGCCCAGGCTCCCCGTTCCCCTCCTCTGACCCACACAGCCACACTTCTTCCCAGAGAGAGGAACAGAACCCAGGAGTCCTGACTCCCGCCCCCTCCTGCTCATTCTGGAATCTCTCCCTACCATTTTTTGTCTTCCTGGTCTCTCCGTAGGGCAGGAGGGGCATTGCAGGTCTCCCCGGTGCTGCTGGTCAGAAGGGCTACCAAGGTGCACAGGTGAGGCCAGCTGGATCCGCCCACGGGTGCCTGACTCGGACTGTCTGCGTGGGCTCGCGCTTGGAGCATCTGCATTTCCCCTCCTGCTTTTTCTGTTCCAGGGCCTGCGAGGTCTCAGAGGGACGAAGGGCGTCGCGGGTCACTCGGGGTGCCGTGGAGCTCAGGTGCCGCCCCCACTTTACAGATGGCCAGAGATGAGATGAGGATCGTGAAATGGAGGAACGGTGCTTCTGCTCCGTCCCTCCGGCGCTGGGATCCGTCCATCCCCCAGCCGCAGCCGGCACCCAGTGGGGTTAGGGGGCAGCGTTTGTTCTCTGTGGTTTACATGGTTCCCCTTGCATGGTTCGTGTTTCCCCAGGGACACAAAGGCATTTGCTGCAGGCTGCAGGGCATCTGCTCTGCCAGTGATGAGCTCCTCACCGCAGGGCCCTGTCCCTGCTGGAAAATGGTCCCCCATGGTAAGGACTCATCCTACCCACGCCAGCTGGGGCGCTGGCTCTGCCTATGCCTCCTCGCTGGGGGTCCCCCTTGCATCTCCCAGCCTATCACCCCAGCAGGCAGAGTGAGCTGAGCTAGTTGCTGGGCATTGCCTGAGGGTCTAGATCTAGTTCCCCATAAGCCAGGGGGCTGGCTGGTCCTGGCACCAGTGGGCATTTTCGGAGCTACCTTTGTCTTTTGCCTAGGGGCTTTCTGGAGACATGGGCTCCCCAGGGAACACCGGCCCTGCTGGCCCCAAGGGCGAGAAGGTCAGTGAATCGTGGCGTATTGCGTGACAGGGGGCATGGCGCAGAAATCTCCCCGCAGGTCCTCTTGACGACTGGGTGCGGCTCTGTTTGTAAGAGCACTGCAGAGCCCTGCCGTGGTGGCTCAGAGTGTTACCCATGACCCCAGTGAGTGTATAGGGAGAAGCATTAATTAGATCTGGGTTCAGGTGGGGGATCCTCTGAATTTCTCGTCCCCACCCTGGAAGGTTTGTCTGGGCGCTGCTTCCCCTTTATAACCCTGTTGGCTTTGGTCCGTTAGCACTTCCCGTGAGCAGGCAGGCTTCTCTCTCTTCCAGGGGCAGGCCGGAGGAAGAGGCAAGGAAGGGGATGCGGGATCTCTGGGGCACAAGGGGGCACTGGTGAGTCAGGTGTGGGGAACGTTGGCATTGCCTGGCACGGGTGTTTCTCATGGTGCTGGACTTGCTCAGCCATGCGTCCGAGAACAGGTTCTCCTGGCCAGAGGCCACTGCAGATGGGAGGTAAGGTTCCCACCTCCTCCTTGTCAGGACCCAGCTGTTCCCCTTAGACACCAAAATGACTTTTTGGATCTCCAGTGGGAGTCCCCTCCCAAATGCATTGCAGCCACCCAGCACCAGTGCAGAGGGGCCTAGGACCTGAGTGGGGGTGAAGATGCACCTGTTATGGCTCCGGCTGTCCCTTTGCCTGAGAGAAAAGAGTCACCTCCATTCCTGATCCAGGGTGCCTGGGAAAGCATCTCTGCGGTGCTTTGCAACAGCTGGCCATCCTGCCAATTTGATTGTCCCCGTGATGTCCCCCAGAGAACTGGGGAAATTCACAGCAGGACAGGCTGGGCCTTTCAGGCTGGGCAGGGGAGTGGGGAGGTCGCAGGTTTTGGGAACAAGCCCTTAACCCTTAGCCAAAAGGGATTTGGGACAGAGGTACTGTGTATGTGTAGGTCCTACAGTAATGATGTATCTTTTCTAGGGGGACAATGGGTGTGATAAACGAGGATCTCCAGGGAGGAAGGGCCCAAAGGTAATCACGGCTTCTGACAAACCAGCAGTTCTCCTCTCCCCAATCCCCTTGCCTTGCGCACTTTCATTGTTGAGCCTGATTCCGGTCTCGCTGATACTGGTGGAAATCAGGGGCTGCGTCACTGGAATGGCTGCTTTTCATCCGCGCAATACCAGCCCCGCTCTGGAATGCTGCACTTCCTCCAAAACTCTTGCTGTCCAGCACCCCGGAGGCGGCTGCATTTCAGCACTGGGTGAAGCGGTTCCTGAGTGTGGATCCAGGCCCCGCGTGCAGTCACCTCTCTCCTGCTTTCTTGTGTAGGGCTCCCGAGGAGGCCGTGGGGATCCGGGCGTCCAGGTGAGTGGAGAGCCAGCTGCTTAGCACTATCATTTCACAGTGACTGCATCCAGACAAGGGATAATTACCCGGGGTCCAGCACAGCCTCTATGTTCTCTGCCAGCTGTGATTGTCACTCAGCACGGCCGGGGAGGCGCAGTTGGCATGGAGGGCAGTGCGAAGGAGGGGCCATCGGACAGTACAGCTGCGGGAGGTGGGGTCTGGAGGGGAGAGCATCTGCTCCTGCATGAGGCGTGGAGGGCATAGGGGACAGGGATCTAATGACAGAAGATACACAGCAGGTAGGTGGATACTCCTAGGTAGGGGACATAAGAGACAGACCAACAATTAAATAGGGCTATAGACTGATAAGAGGATGCATGGTGTATAAGGGAACAAATACTCCTGTATAAAGAGGGTGTAAAAGCTACGTGCAGAGGACAGAGAACATCTGTAGAAAAAGGCAAGTGGGACGGGAGAAGGACCGGTGGGGGGCATAGGGCACAGGAGGGGCGTGGACCAGAGGATCTCTAAGGGCAAGCTGGGAAGCATCTGTGTAAGTGGGGTGCACGGGACAGCTAGTGACTTCCTCTCACCCAGTGCTGGTGCCTGACTCTGCCTGCCTGTTCCCTGTTATTCTCAGGGTAACAGAGGCGAGAAGGGTGCCACGGGGGACAAAGGTGGGAAAGGCCTGCGTGGACCCAGGGTGAGTACAGCGCTGCTAGGGCCTCCGAGCCCAGTCCGGCTTCCTCCTCAGGCTGGATCCAGCACACACCCAGTCTGCCAGGCTGCAGCAATGCCCGTCTCTTCCCCCAGTGCCAGCCCACACCCTAGGCCTCATGCCCACCTGCTGTCTTGTTCAAAGCAAGATTTGCCATGCAAACCCAGCTGGTCATACGTGAGCAGCCAGCGCTCCCCATGCAAAAGCATTTCTGACCCCCCTCTGCTAACCACCCCATCTCCTGCTCCCAAATACAGCTCTAGGAGAGGGGCCCTTTGCCCTGGACTGTAGGCGCTGAGGCGGCGGCCTAGGCTCTGGATATGAGCATCTCCTGCTGGCTGAGGTTCGCTGGTGGGTCTCATGCTTTCCCTGCGGTGAAGCACTGGGCTGTCCCCAGGGGCTGTTTCACACTGTCTTGTGCTGCCCTGCCGGTTCGTGTTCTCTAAAATTGCCCCCCAATTTTTCAGGGGCCAGCTGGGAAAAAGGGAGACCAAGGGGTGCGTGGAAGCATGGGACCTCCGGGAGATATGGTAGGGTCTTGATGCATGGTTGTCTCGGTGGGACTGCGTTTGGCGGGAGTGGGGACGCGGGGCCGGGGGCATAATCAGCCAGCGACTGTGTCTGGGCTTACAGAAGGTCTGGATGTTTTCTGGGGGGGCTATACATAACCCAGCTTCTCATGCTGAGATAAGGGTCACCTGACCTCATGCTTCAGGACATAAACTGATCACCTGCCGAGGTCTGGCAGAAACCCATGTGCAGCGTGGCACTGGTTGGCCAGGTGCACGTTCCTCTGAGGAGCTGGATAGAGGCCGTGGCCAGGGGCAGGGGAATGGCCTGGGTGGGCAAATGCTCTCTCAGGAGGGGGGGGGGGCGGTGTCTGCGTCGATTCCACTGCTCTGAGTCCTCCCAGGCTTTCTCACTCCCTTTTTATTCTCTTATTTTCCCTTTTCTGCTCCGAGGGTCTGACGGGTTTGCCTGGAGTTCCCCTCTACAAGGTAAAGGGTTCTCCCCTCATGCAGGGTCTGGCTAGCCTGGGTGGGTCAGGAAGGGGGTGTGTTGGCTTGGGGAGAGCGCAGCCGCCTCGTCTCTCTGGGACACACTGCCGTGAGAGGGTGCCATTCGCCCTTTAAACCAGCAGCAGCTACCCCTGACGTGCACCCTTGTGCACCCTTGTGCTGCGGGCTCGCCTTCCATGCCGTTGCATCTCTCTGAAGCCCCACGTGACATCCCAGCAGGAAGAGAAGCTGCGGAAGTGAGTGTCCCTTGAGAGACAGGGTGGGGCAGGACGTAGCAGGGATTTTCCCGCACAGCAGGTGTGTGCTGGGTGTTGGTGTTTGCGTCTCTCGTGAGCTCCTCCGGGCCGGGCGGGGGGAGCTGTTTACGGGGTGGACGGAAGCCAAGAATTTCCCTGCACATGGGATTGGCGGATCTAAGTCTGACACTGCAGTAGGCTGTACGACCTCATAGTTTGAATGTCCGCATGATCACACGTGGGCAGAGCTTGGTTTGTGAGCAGAGTTTGGGTGACTACCAACCAGAAATCCTCCCCTCTCCCCCCGGTGGAAATATCCCAAGGATACAAGACCTCATGTTAATTCAGTCCTGTGAATTTCTCCCATCCCTTTGACAGAAGGAGCTTGCAAAAGATCTACACACACTTTCCAAGAAACCTGGGTCTAGTTAGGTCTACTGCGGCCTCTGGGATCAGCACCGACTTGCCCACAGGTCTCTCTGTGTCACATGGGGGTCCTGGGGAGGAGGAGGCCAATTGCCCTGGAAAGAAAAGGCAAGGAACAAAACTAGAACTGATCCAACTTCCCTCTCTCCCTTCCAGCCCTGTGATCTCATTGCCTCTATCCGAGAGAGCTGCGGTAAGTGTTCGGTTCCGCCTGCTTTGTGAGGGGCTGGCAGAACTGGGGAGGGAGGTCTGCCTAGTGAGAAGCATAGTGAAACCAGCAGCATGAACTAGGGCCTGAGATGTGTTGTTTGCTGCGACAGAGGCGCTGGGAGTTTCGGAGCGGTGGATGGACGTGGCAGGGACAGATGGATGTCCTGGGTGGGTGGACGTGGCCGGGGCATTCTGGGAGTTAATGGCTGGTTCATCCTGACCCCTGCCCAGCTCGCTCTCTGAATGGGCTCTGTGCTGATCCCACGTGCAGCCCCAGGGAAGGATGTCATGGTGTCTTTGCTTGTTCCGTCTCTGTTCAGACCCTGACTCCCTGGCATGCCCGCTCTTCCCCACCGACCTGGCCGTGGTGGTGGAGTTATCTGCCAACATCACCGCCGCTGAGTTCGGCCGCTTGACAAATGCCCTGGCCTTCCTGCTCCGGGACCTGCGCATCTCCCAGGGCAACTGCCCTGCCGGGGCCCGCCTGGCCCTGCTCTCCTACGCTTCCACCCCCACCTACCTGCTGCGCTTTGCTGACGTGCAGAGCAAGGCGCCGCTCCTGCGGCTGGTGGGGAGCCTGTCCTACGTGCGCTCCACCCAGAGGGGCCGACTGGCTGCTGCCATGAGGTTCGTGGGCCACAACACCTTCAAAAGGGTGAGGCCAGCCTTACTGGGCAGGAAGGTGGCGGTGTTCCTGACCAGCGGCCGGGGCCAGGCCCTGGAGGGCATTGGCAAGGTTGCCCTGGAGTATGAGGCCC